>NC_047654.1:11207278-11234541 GCF_902201215.1 Prunus dulcis
ATATTTTCATCTGAATCAATTCAGATCTGACAAGAAGCCAACCCCAAACAATACGACATAAACTCCAGATAGATCCATTAACTTTCACCATTTTGAGATCAAAACTAATCAGAAACAATGAAAAACTGTCAACCGAAAGAAAATCAGGCCCAACCCATCATAAGATTCAAACATATCTGCAACAAGAACAGAACACCAGAAAATGCCAAACCAAAAACAAAGAAGAAGCATCAGCAGAGAGACACCACACAATTAAAATAAGCTAAAATGAATCCACCATCTCCCACATTTCTGACAGGTAAACAGCACAGAAAGGAATGCCAGAGATTCAAAACAGTTGAATTACCAAATACAAATCGATTTGTGAAAACAAATTATTGAAATTAAGAAACTTTTTATATAAAAATGTACCTAAAAGAAATAAAAGGTGGTGATGACAGAGCCTGCTTGTGTGATTGTTTGTTTCAAAAGGGAGGTTATTTTATATATATCCGAAGAGGGAGGGGAGGGCTGAGCGGTTGGTGTGTTTTAGCGTTAACCTGTCTACGTCTTCCTCCTTTTAGAGATCCAAGCTTGGGTTTTGATACTTTTGAGGCTCAAGCTGTTAAACGACCCGCTAGGAGGAGACCCCTTTTCTCTGTTTTTGTCTGGGTTATGCTCTCCTCGTACGTTTAAATTCTCTCTCTTTATTTTCACCCTTAAAAAGGAAAGATTAGCAAAAACTAGGAACTTTTTCATTTTTGTCAAGAAAAAAAATCTTCGCACCCAAAAACTTGTGATGGCATGGGTGAGCAAAATGGTGTAGATATGTATTATCGTGTTATGTTACTGTTTTAATTAACGGAAAAGAGAGAGACAGCGGCAGCCCTTCAACCTCCCATTCCATGTTTAATTATTAAAAGTAATATTAGGGTGAAAATAACGTTATTTTTCTTTAGTAGTAAAATTCGGAGAATGCTAGTAATCTTCTTTCAAACCTTTTTTTATGGATCTTCTCTCTTTTTCTTATGACATGCATCACTTCCCATGCACTTAAAATAATGACATTAATACATCAAACAAACCACCTTTTGTTTTTCAAGTTTACCCTTATTAAATGTATTGTCCTTCATTTTATCCAATTTTTCTTACAACTCTCTTACCATATGGAAAAAAATTAAAAAATCTGTTTTTTTAAAAGAAAATTTTATTTTTTTTAGAGGAATTTTTTGTTATAAAAAAAAACACAATAATGACCTTTAAAAAATCCACAAAAGATATATCTTTTTTTTTAATACAGACAAAAGAAGTCTTATTGAAATTTTTTTTTCTTCCCTAAACCATTAATTAGGTAATTTGTTGGAGTCTTTCAAAAAAGAGAAGAAAAAAAACTAATGTTTTTTCTTATTTAATTTTTTAACAAGGTGATCAGAAACTTGTAACAAATTTGGATAATAAATTTAAGGAAACATTAAAATCAATATAAAAAAAATAAGGGTAAATTTGGAAACAAATGTTACCTTATTTGATGCATTAATTACATTGTTTTTAGTATAAGGAAAGTGACACATGTAATGAGGAAAAGGGAAAATGTCAAAAAAAGAAGGTTAGAGAGAAGGTTGCTACCATTCACCCTATTTTCTTCCCCTCCGTGAATGGGAGTCTTGTGGGATTTACATGAGGTGGTAGGGATGGCTATATTTTAATCAATAACACTACTTCACATCGGCTGATCACATTGTTAGGAACCTTCATCATTGTTGAGCTGGATTAGTGATGAGCTGGCATAGTCAGTTTGTTAATTGATTAGTTAAGAAATTAGTTTATAATCGAATTGGTTAATAAGAGCTTACAGCTATATTAGACAATTATTGTATCAAGAATGAGTTGTTGAGAATATTGTACTATTTTGATAATTCAATAAATAATACTTGTTACTCTGTGTAATTCTAGGGTTAAGGTTGAAGGGGGTTTCACACACATAATCATATGTGACAACTGTTAAAAGTCTTATATAGTTATGCTAGTAACTTTCTCTCCGAGGAGGGGCATTGTGTCTGATTAGGTAGTTGGTAAGACAAAGCTAACTAAGGCAATTAGGAATATCAACCACACAAATTGAGACACAACTCATACTCCTACCGAAGGCAGTAGTGGGGAATTCTCTGTAATGGGAAAAAGCCCGACAGAGCAATGCCGTGTGAAGGTAGAAGAGGCAATGAAAGCATCGGCTTTCTTTGTGCTAGCAGCCGCGGTAAAACGGAGGATGCAAGCATTATCTGAATGATCAGGCTTAAAGCTGTAGGTGGCTAGTGTAGCCCACTTGTTACTAAAGTTATTTGCAAATTGACACATTATCTACCACATGATGTGGTATAATCGTCTGGTCTTTCTCCAATGAGTTCTAACACCCACACACACGTTCTCCCAACCAAAGAAGGAGCCATTCATTGGCATTTAAGTCTTCCTATAGTCTTCATTGATTGATTGGTAAAAATCTTCCTCTAGTCTTCATTGATTGGTTGGTAAATGCATTCCTCAAGTCTTATAAATACCAACTTTTCATTTATGAGCACATGTATATCCTTTTCTGATAAGTCTACCTTTAGAATTTTCTTCGTAATTTAATATGAAAATTACATAAAGAAAGAGCGGAAATTTCATACATTATTTCATTGACTAATCTGTCTTCCTCTAGAATTTTCTTCGTCATTTAATATGAAAATTACATAAAGAAAGAGCGGAAATTCCATACATTATTCCATTGACTAATTAGTCTTCCTCTAGAATTTTCTTCATCATTTAATATGAAAATTACATAAAGAAAGAACGAAAATTCCATACATTATTTCATTGACTAATCGGTCTTCCTCTAGAATTTTCTTCGTCATTTAAAATGAAAATTGCATAAAGAAAGAACGAAAATTCCATACATTATTTCATTAACTAATTTGTCTTCCTTTTTGTTTTGTGTGAATGATTAGGCTTAAAGCTGTAGGTGGCTAGTGTAGTCTACTTGCTACTAAAGTTATTTGCAAATTGACACATTATCTATCACATAATTTGGTATAGTCGTCTAGTCTTTCTCCAATGAGTTTTAACACCCACACACACATTCCCCCAACCAAAAAAGGAGCCATTCAAAGGCATTTAAGTCTTCCTCTAGTCTTCATTGATTGATTGGTAAAAGTCTTCCTCTAGTCTTCATTGATTGATTGGTAAAAGTCTTCCTCTAGTCTTCATTGATTGGTTGGTAAATGTGTTCCTCAAGTCTTATAAACACCAACTTTTCATTTATGATAACATGTATGTCATTTTCTAATAAGTCTACCTCTAGAATTTTCTTCATCATTTAACATGGAAATTACATAAAGAAAGAACGGAAATTTCATACATTATTTCATTGACTAATCTGTCTTCCTCTAGAATTTTCTTCGTCATTTAAAATGAAAATTACATAAAGAAAGAACTGAAATTCCGTACATTATTTCATTGACTAATTTGTCTTCCTTTTTGTTTGTTCCCCTAATACACAATAGGAACTCATACACATCAATAAGTTCAGACATAATAGAAAATTGACAGACCAGTTAAGGAAAGGTAGTGTGCATGTGAAGAAGTGAGAAATGTAAAAATTTCCACATGAGAAAGAACTAATTGTTAGCGTTTGTTTCATTGAATGATGGGGAATACTAATAACTTTCACTCCAACCTTCTCTTTTAGGCCTTCTTCCTTTTCCTCATGACATGTGTCACTTCCCATACACTTAAAATATTGACATTAATACATCAAACAGACCACCTTTTGTTTTCCAAGTTTACCCTTATTAAATGTATTATCCTTCAATTTATCCCTTTTTTTTTTTACAACTCTCTTACCATATGTAAAAAAAATTAAAAAATTATGTTTTTTTTAAAAGAAAATGTTGGTTTTTTTAGAGGAAAAACGTTTTTTTTTTTTTTTGGGTTTTAAAAAAACACAATAATGACCTTTAAAAAATCCATAAAACATATATCCTTTTTTTATACAGACAAAAGACGTCCTTCTAAGAAAGTTTGTTTTAAAAGGAAGTTCATTGATTACATTTTCAAACCATTAATTCGGTAAGTCTGATTATTGACTTCTTTTTTTTTTTTTTTTTCCTAAACCATTAATTAGGTAAGTCTTATTTGTTGGAGTCTCTCAAAAAAGAAAAAAGAAATAAATTTTTTTTCGTATTTAATTTTGTAACAAGGTGATAAGAAAGTTGTAACAAATTTGAATAATAAATTTAAGGAAACATTAAAATCAATACAAAAAATAAGGGCAAATTTGGAAACAATTGTTATCTTATTTGATGCATTAATTACATTATTTTTAGTGTAAGAAAAGTGACATATGTCATGAGGAAGGTGACTAGCGTTCCCCAAATTGGAAAAAGATAGAGGATTAGGATACAGCCTATAGGGGGAAAAATAGATTAGATTTAGAAGAAGAGTAAAAAGTAGAAAACCAATTAGAAATTAAAATAAAGAAGTTGGATAATTTAGAAAACATTAAAATTGGTTAAAAAAAAGTTTAAAGTACAAATCACATTTAAAAAAATAGTTTTTTTTAGTTAAATACTCAATTCTACACCTAGTCCTATTACAAAACCCTATACCATTTAATCTTTATAAACATACCCAAAATAAACCCAAAAATCAACAATTGTATATTAAAATTTTAATTAATAAGATGAAATATCTTTATTACCCTTTTTAGCATTAAATTAGTTTTGGATCTCGTTTGAAGCCTCCCTCAGGTTTGAAGCCTCAAGCCCTCCCTCAGGTTTGAAGCCTCAAGCCCCTCTCCTGCTTCAAACCACCATCTCTCCTCCGTTCTCTCCCTTCTTCCCTCTCTCCTTCAAAGTAAACCAAACAATCTCAAAGCCATGGACCAACACAAGACCGACGACAATCTCTGTTACGTCAATGGCCTCACACGTGTTCTCGCTGCCGATGTCTCCATTTCCTTTGTAAGTTTGTTCCATTTGCTTCAATTCGTTATTTTCCTTTTGATTTTTGCTTAATTTACTTGAAGTTCTACTTGATTTCAGTTTCTTCGTTGAATTTGGTGCTAATTTCTATTTTTTTTCCGATATGAACAGAGCTAATGGTTAAGCTCGTGGAGTTCTGTGGCTACTCTGTAGATTTGAGGTGTCAATTGCTGGACGAAGGTGTTCAGAACATCGACGTCGGTGGTGATTGCGAGAAGAAAGAAGATGAAGACGATTTTCTCTTTGGCATGCACCAACCTTGACAGATCGCCGATTTCCACCGACAATATATTCCAAAATGGCTAGATTCATCCTGTGTTCCCCAATTTTCAATCCGGATCTCCTGTTCGCTCTGTTCTCAGATCCCGCCTACGATGATTTTTCCATAGCCAAAAGGGTTGCCGCTTCCTCTTCCTCTTTGTGGCATCCATTGAAGAGCGGGATACGCCGAACTCGGCAAAGTCATTTTACAACTCAGGAGGTGGACTCGAGTCCTGATCCATGAGAGCAACCAGCTTCTAAGTTTGATCATCAACACCTTTTACAACAGCAAGGAGATCTTTCTCCGTGAGGTCATCAGTTACGCCTCTGATGTACGTATTTTCACCTTTTATTCTTTTGTTGATTGCTCATTTCAATATTTTCTAGTTTTGTTGTATGAATTGTTGTGTTTTCTGTTTGCGTTTGGCTTGTGAACATTTTAAATTCAACAACTTAGTTTGTATGGCTTAGGTTAGAGATTTGAACATGTTAACTTTTATGTTGTGGTTTATGATCGTTTTAATATGGAAGGAAACTAATTGATTTGTTCTTTAGTCGTGATAGGCATATTTGCTTTGGTTGATGTTTAGTCCTTTCTTTCTTTATGGGCACCACAAATACAAATTAGTGAATACATTACAGAGAGGATGTATGTCTTTCCTACATTCCTAGGACTGTTCTCTGTAATATTAACCAAATTCAGTTTTCCTACTATTGGCTCTATGTTTGACCAAAGCCTATCTGTTAGGTATAGCATATGTTTTAATTCATTTAGTTTTGGTGTTGTCGAATGATCCAAAGAACATAGATTGATACATAATTTTTTAATTTCATAATAGTCTAATGATCCAAGTCTTTGGATACTCATAACCTCTCGCTTACAACAAGAGTTCGACTTTCATCTCTGTATTTACAAATTTTACCTTGATTTAAGGTTGCTTAGACTTATTGGCCAAGATTATGTTTTACATAGAGAGGTAACACAGCGAAGTAAGCAGCATTTAAAATATAATAAATGATTAATCATGTTTTGTATTCATTGCCTTGAAGCATGTTTTGCTTAGGACACATTGATTAAGTCATGCACAAATAGACCACTATTTGACCCCTAACTCCTGCAATGCTTAGCCAACAAACTATGACCCAACTAGGAGACCAAACTTTCTACATCATTTCAAGCTACTAGCTAAGAGTCTTAGTGAAAGTTTAACCAAAAAATTGGGTGAGTTACCTCTGTTTTGCTAAACATCTGTTTTGGAAATTTGGGTTGCTGATAAAATGTGTCAATATTCATAAATTCCTCATTTTTAGAGTTAGAAAAAGAGAAAGTTGGTTTATTTATTGTACTAGTTTTGTGCAATTATTTTTGCTTCTGAGTTGTAGCTGAAAGAGAGCTGCTCTCTTTGCTTTGCAAGTTTGTAATGGAATTGCAGCTGAATTTAATGATCATGCTTTGATTTCATTTTGGTCTTCTGTTATTTTGATGAAGAGAGATATTATCATTTTGAACTCATTCTAAGTGTGTCGTGTGACTGAATTTATTCATTTCTCTGTGCTTTGATATGGCATTTGCAACAAGCCAATTTTGGCTTTTCGGGTGGTTGTGGGCCTAATATATGACTTTTGTAAATTTCAACAAGCTGGTAAGTTGATTTGTAGTATACAATTTGTTATATGTAAGTCGTATGAGCAGTTGTTGTTATACTGTTCATACCTTGCAACTGAGTTGATTTATATAACATAGTATTAACAATGTACTTCTATGACATAGTATTAACAGATTTTCAGTAACAAAGCACGCTCTCTATTTTGCTCTATATATGGTTGTGCACTTGAAGTTTATGATATGCAAAATGTGATTTTTATTAGGAAAATAGTTCTATGACATAGTATTAACAATGTACTTCTGTGACATAGTATTAACAGTGTACTTTTTTTTTCTCTTTCTGGTAGAGGTATTTCTTTTTGTCTTTGCGATTGTATCGAGTGAAATTGTGGACAATTGGAGGTGGCTACAAAGGATATCGAATCTCTTGTTAGGCTTTTTTGGATTTTTTGTATGAAATGGTATTTACAATGTTTTCTAAGAAATTGTATTAACAATATACTTCTATAGCATGGTATTAACAATGCACTTTTATGACATGGTATTAACAATGTACTTTTATGACATGGTATTAACAATGTATTTCTATGATATGGGTCCTGGAGACAGACCCTTGGTTTTCGTGATTTTATTTATTTATTTTATTTTAAGTTTGGGTTTTTTTCAAAAAAATCTAATATAGGCTCGTTGGGCTTGTTTTGGGTTTTTTTGAGAATTTTGTGTTGGGCTTGTTTTAAGTTAATCAATGATAGAGACGTAATTTATAGGAACTTTATTACTAATTTCATATGTAGTAAATGGTTTTTGAGTATGTTTCTAAAGTACATTCTATTTATAATTTTTTTTATAATTACAGCTCCTATTTTAGGTATATTACTAAAGCTTCCTTAAAAAAAATATGGGACATCCATTTAGCAAATCATATATACTATATAAATGTCGCAGTTGCAAAAACAACTGCTTAATGTTGAGAGAGAGAGAGGGAGAGAGAGAGAGAGATTAATTAGAGTTTAAGTAAAGGTAGATCCTAAATTCCTAGTCTTGCAGTTGGACTAAATAGAACAGAGTTGGCCAATTATTTGGGGCATTTAAGGCTGAAATTGGGGGTTATGGGCCCCAACTCCCAGGTCCCAATCATCAAGTAAAGGATCTTAACTGTGCCCGTGGAGCCTCTAGCTTAATATAATCATAGGGATGAGTGAACATTTTGCCAAAGAGAAAAACAACAGGAAATGGCAGAGTGGGAGCCATGGTCATTCATTGGGATTCTTTTCTCTTTTTTTTTTGGGTCAAGATGGTCATTGGGATTCGAGTATGCGTTTTTTTGACTTTCTTCATGTTTCTTCACACTTTGTTGCGGCCTGCGGGAGCAATTTGGGACCATTCCCAGTGGAAAATGAAAAGCAGTATGTAATTGTTTTTTGAGCTTGTCTATAGGTTCTTATAATTTTTATTTTCTAGATATATATATTTATTATTTTATAAATTTATGTGTAAAATTTGATTTCAAATTTAAATGACTAGTAGGATATAAGACGTCGTAATATTCCTATGTTTTTACATCATTGCCATCATACTTCATATTTTATTTATAATTTATTCCAAACATTTCATTAACAGCCATAATTGTAATTAAAACTCCCTATTAATAGCATATCAATCACCCCATTTCTTTTGGTTGCCATTCCCTCTAACATATGGCCCCTTAAAGTTGCAAATAAAAAAAATACGTAAATTACATATCCAATAATGTACATATGAAAAATATAAATATAAATATATACGGGTAAAAATATAGGTATATTATTTACAAAAAAAAATTAACAAAAATAGGTCAATTACTTTGTAATTGAAATTTTCGTACATTTTTCATAAATTAAAAATAGGTACACAATAATTTATAGAAAATAGGTAAGTTGTATAACTGAAATTATGCACATTTTTTATAAATTGAAAATAGGTACATTATTTAGAAGAAAAAAATAAGTTCAATATACTAGGTAAATTGTTTTACTAAGTACACATTATTAGAGAAAAAAAAGGTACATTATTTAGAGAAAAAAAATAGGTTCATTATACTAGGTAAATTATTTTACTAGGTACATTATTAGAGAAAAACAAAATAGGTACATTATTTTGAGAGAAAAAATAGGTACATTATTTAGAAAAAAAAATAAGTACATTTTTAGAGGAAAAAAAAAAGGTTCATTATACTAGGTAAATTGTTTAGGTACATTATTAGAGAAAAAATATAGGTACATTATTTTGAGAGAAAAAATAGGCTCATTTAAAAAAAAATTGTTTTCATAAAACAAACAATAAAGAGATGATCAAATTATTTTTCATAAAACAAGTAATAAAGAAAAAAATAGGTACAATATTTGGAGAAAAAATAGGTTTATTAAAAAAAATGTTTTAAAAACAAAACAATAAATAGATTATGAAATTATTTTTCAACATAATTAGAATGTACACTATTATTCATAAAAAAATATAATAAAAAAAGAATATTGGTTGTATAACTCATAAAAAGAAAACAACATTAATTCCTAAATTTAATATTGAATTTAAATTATTAATGCTTTAAATAGATTACTAGTCGTAATTCATAGAAGGAAAACACCATTAATTCAAAAATAGATTACTAGTCGTAAAATAGATTACTAATACTTTAATGTGTAATTTAATATTTAATTTCAAATAAGTTTCTAAATTAGTTCTTAAATCCATTACAACTATTTAGAGATATTTCCAAATTCAACGGATGTCATTAGTTACACCCCCCATAACACATTAACTTATAAATATGGGTAGTTTTGGAATCCGAAAACTACAATAAATCAGATTTTAAGTTATATTAGGTAACTTGCTTAGTTGGATCCTAGTCATTGGATATTATTTGAAAAAATTGGGTATTTTAAATAAAAAACTAAAGGAAAGAATTGTAAGTGATTTAAAATGAATTTTATGGGTCTAAGCTCAATTTACTATTTTTTTTTTGCCACCACAATACCTTTTCTATTACTTTTTACCTATCGATCCGTCATTCGAATGAGAAGTGATGACCCTCACTTCAAGCATTAAGCCATCCATGAAAGAAATCAGTAGCTTCAAATGAAATTTCCATTCCGCAACTCATAATTTACAACTCTTATGCCATTGCATTCACGCAACCAAGCAGCTCCCTACTTGCTCCTATTCTTCCTTAACTAGTAAACTTCTTCACTTCTTTGGTTTATTCTTTTCAAAATCATGGCTGATGAAAACAAGATTGGAGGCTGTTTGACTACTTAAAACCACGAGTACATGGAAAATAATCGGAACAATTACACTGAAAACTATCTGTATTCGTTAACCTCAGACTGGAGTTGCAGATCGTCTCTCCACCATTGGTGAATTCCATGGGCTTCTTTGAGATCCCGTGACGGGGTCAAATTAACTGTCAGGTTTGCAGAAGGAATGAGGTGCAATGGAGGCTCCGGCGCTGGCTGCTTTCCCATTGCATGCATTAGTAGACCCCCAAGAGAATTCTGGGTTGCTAACCTCTCAATGGCTCCTGCTCCAATGTCCTGCATCTTCATCCTATGTTCAAAATACCCGATATATTCGGAGCAGATGTCATCAGCTGGATTGACAAATAGACCAGGGAACCATGCAGACAGAGTAGTGAAAGGGTTTTCTTCTGAATGACTTCTCTGTTGTGGTTGTTGTTTAGCCTTCATAGCAAGAGTGAGGCCTGCTGTAATCACACTGCCTGCAATCCGAATCCCGTGTTTCACTCTCTTGTCCTCAATCATCCTCTCTATCGGGGCAGACGGAAATGGTGGATTGAAGAGAAAAGATTTGAGGGAAATGCCATTGCTAGCCATAGTTTTTCCAGCAAGCATTGCCATGGCTGACCCTAAGGAATGGCCAGCTAACCAAACATTTGAATCACCTGCTGCATCAACCATATTCCAGACAGCTTGCATAGCAATCTCAAAGCAAGATGTCCGGTGAAGTTGATTTCGGAGCACCCGAACATTCAAATCAAGATCTCTTAAGATTGTGCTTTTCTTCAACAAGGTGCCTCGGAAGGCAATTACAAAACGAGGTATTCCCTCTACTGGGGAGTTGAATTCATAAATGGCACCAAAGATTGAGGAACCATCATCATCCACAAGCTTGCGGAGCAACTTAAAATGGAAGAACTCCCACCAAGGAGGAGCAAGGGCTTGGGGCCCTTCACGTTCCTCTTGGCGGTCCCGCTCAACAACATAGACACCCTGAACCAAACATGCAGCAACAGACCTTTGATGTTGAGTATTCTGCCTGCATACAGTGGAACACATTTTAAATCCCATATCATCCTGCAAATTCAAAGAAAATCAATTGATTCATATCCATAATGTTTTGCCTGAGAAGAATGATTCAAGCACTAAATTCCTTCAAATTGTGTCGATAAAAACCTTGGGTCAAATTAGAAGAACAGAATCAGCCGATTAGCATTACTGTCAATCACAAAACTTCCTCCGTACCATTTTGGTAAAGAAAAAAACACTTGATTCCAAACCTAAAAATACTATTCATTCATCTTTTGAAAAAAAACTGTGTGGGGGTGGAAAGGCAGAGTGTGAGGCCTCACCAATCAATGGAAGTTAGCTGTGATGGCCCTGAATGGTCGAAACTTTGCTTCTCGTACCCCATTTACACTTTCTATTTCCACTTGATATCCTCAGAAGCTGTTCTGCATTGCACAAGTCCAGAAAGTGGTCAGTACTGATTAAATATATCATGTACTTAATATCAAAAAATGGAAGGCACACATACACTTCTGAGAAATACAGAGGACCAAAGAATATGACTAATCATCTTTCTTTGGCTCCCTTTTTTAATCCTTCGATAATTTTTTTTTTTCAATTTCAAGGATTTTAATACAAAAAAATCGATAAAAAAAAATTCATAAATGTCACTCAAAAGCAAATAGTCATATTTAAATCTGAATTCAAATCAAGTATGTATCTAAATTTTAATTTATATATACTAAATGACTTACTTCATTATCATGTTGATTGGTTATATAATGAAAGATGATTTAATTTGTAATTTGTATGCTAATTGATGATGATTTTTACTTTAAGAAAATCTTGAGGCAATCTTAAGGATTTTTGCATAGTACACCCGAGTTCGATTCACATAAAAGACAATCTTGAGGCAACCCAATATAATACTCCCTCATTTCCCTCCTTATCGAATGACAAAAATAAAATAAAAAATATCAAATTGCAAAAAGTAGTATAAAAATTATAGTTGAAAATGTACATGACCAGTAAAATTTCTTTAAAGAATAGGGTCATATGCAAATGCAACCTAGCTTGCTGCAAAACCACCATAATGACAATAAGGGTCAAATTAAAATTTTGGTTTGTTTTTTTTGAAACTGATTGTTTTCGTTGAAAGATGAAAACTACTCTGCTATCAGTCAATCACATAATGTTGCAACCATTGTTTAAAGCAGTTTGTCTAATGTCAACTCCAACATTCAATATCCCAGCTACTTTCACAACCACATACTGAAATAATAAATACCCGATCACATGGAATTACTCAGTAATTATGTAGGCAAAGGTCATGCTCCCTATTCTTTAGTTAAAATTTAGCTAAAAACACACAAAAGTTATTTTAGGAACTCTATAAAATTTGAACTTCAATCATACTCCCTAAGTTAGAAAGTCATAAATACTATAGTTCTTTTTTATTTAATATGATTGGTTATCATCTCTATGAAAAAAATTAGTTTGTATTAATTAAAAGTTTAAACGATGCATAAAACAAAACAACATTAAATAATAAGGAGCCACTAGGGGTCCTTTCTCTCTCCTCAAATTTAGGAGTTCCTAGAGGTCTTTTTATTTAAGAAGGTGAATAGGGAGCATAGTTGGAGTTGTATTTTTCTAATTCCTCCCTAAAATTTATCTAAGGATGTGGTTTAAGGACCCCATTGTGGATGCTTTAAGTGCGAGTAATTATATTGTACATAGTATGAGAGTATGTCACATGGTATAACTCGTTTGTTAGAATATATAAGTGGATATTTATTGATATTATATCATAAGAGTGGGAAATATTAACCATATCGCCCATCCATATTATAACATGTGGACGCAGTAAAGCATACGTCCATGTGGGTTTTTGGCAAGTCATTAGACAAAACAAGTTTAAACACAAATCAATCTCAACCACATGATTTCATTGAAATAGATCCAACGACTAAGCACCTCATTCCTCAAATGATGACATTGAATCTCTCAATTGCATGCATGCCACTATATATATATATATATATATATATATATATATATTCTTTTAGCAAGAATATTCTAATTGCCCCAATAATATCTGTGTTCCTATGTGCAAACATTGCTTGTCACGTGCGTACGTCCCCACCATTGACTTGACGCCAACTCTTCAATTACTCATGTAGAATTTTTTTTTTCAAGTGCCCATAGAGATAAGACTTCCATAAATAGGGCTTATGTAACATCCCACATCGACCAATGGAAAGGGGGTGATATGCCTTATATGTGCATGCCCACCTCCATCTAGCACGAGGCTATTTTGAGAGCTCACTAGCTTCGGAGTCAGGGGAACTCCGAAGTTAAGCGAGTTTGGGCTAAAGCAATTCTATGATGGGTGACCCATTGGGAAGTTGTTCGTGAGTTCCCATAAACAAAACCGTGAGGGCAAGGAGAGCCCAAAGCGGACAATACCGTGCTACGGCATAGCCGATCCAAGGTGTGACATAATGGTATCAGAGCCACTTTGTCGTATGGTGCGAGTGTGCCGACGAGGATGTCGAGCCCCTAAGGAGGGTGGATTGTAACATCCCACATCGACCAACGGAAAATGGATGATATGCCTTATATGTGCATGCCCACTTCCATCTAGCACGAGACCTTTTGGGAGCTCACTGACTTTAAAGTCAGGGGAATTCGGAAGTTAAGCGAGTTTGGGCTAGAGCAATTCTAGGATGGGTGACCCACTGGGAAGTTTCTTGTGAGTTCCCAGAAATAAAACCGTGAGGGCAAGGGGAGCCCAAAGCAGACAATATCGTGCTACGGTGGAGTCGATCTGGGGTGTGACAGCTCCCCTCTATAAAAAAATGTGGTTAGTAAAGTGGTACACAATTGTTTTTATATATGCTCAGATATTCAATTTTGCAAAAATAATGCATCCAACTAACTCAACCAAAAAAATTGCATCCAATTAATGATGTTCTTGAATATCGATACAAAATAAATCAAGTGTTAAAAAATATTTAATATCTGAATATGATCTATGATGATAAAGACTCATCGTCACAATCATAGTGATCACCTCAATCAAAAATGTGGTTAGTAAAGTGGTACACTATTGTTTTTATATATACTCAGATATTCAATTTTGCAAAAATAATGCATCCAACTAACTCAACTAAAAAAATTGCATCCAATTAATGACGTTCTTGGAATATTGATACAAAATATATTAGGTGTTAAAAAATATTTAATATCTAAATATGATCTATGATGACAAAGACTAATCGCCACAATCATGGTGATCACCTCGATTAAAAATGTGGTTAGTAAAGTGGTACACGATTGTTTTTATATATGCTCAGACATTCAATTTTGCAAAAATAATGCATCCAACTAACTCAACCAAAAAAATTGCATCCAATTAATGATGTTCTTGGAATATTGATACAAAATAAATTAGGTGTTAAAAAATATTTAATATTTGAATATGATCTATGATGACAAAGACTCATCGTCACAATCACGATGATTATTCAAAAGGTGTAACATCCCTGATCCAATTTAATCAAATTTAATTATTTTGTGAAATTTCAATTTTGCCCTTAGGAATAGGGATACTTTGGTCACTTTAAGAAGAAAAAAAAAATATTTATTGTAGGGCATTACGTAATTGTGTAAGTTTGTGTTAGATTATGTGAAGCCCCAATTTAAGGTTCGCACAGGGCCTTCAAAATCAAAAGACCAGCCCTACCTGCTTGTGTGATTATTTGTTTCAAAAGGGAGGTTATTATATATATATATATATCCGAAAGGGGAAGGAAGGGCTGAGTGGTTGGTGTGTTTTAGCGTTAACCTGTCTTACGTCTTCCTCCTTTTAGAGATCCAAGCTTGGGTTTTGATACTTTTGAGGCTCAAGCTGTTAAACGACCCGCTAGGGGGAGACCCTTTTCTCTGTTTTTGTCTGGGTTATGCTCTCCTTGTACGTTTAAATTCTCTCTCTTTATTTCACCCATAAAAAGGAAAGATTAGCAAAAACTAGGAACTTTTTCATTTTTGTCAAGAAAAAAAAATCTTTGCACCCAAAAACTTGTCATGGCATGGGTAAGCACGTGTTATGTTACTGTTTTAATTAACGAAGAGAGAGACGGCGGCAGCCCTTCAACCTCCCATTCCATGTATAATTATTAAAAGTAATATTGGGGTGAAAATAACGTTATTTTTCTCTAGTAGTGAAAATTCGGGTAATGCTAGTAACTTTCTCCCAAATTTTTTTTTGGACATTTTCTCTTTTCCTCATGATATGTGTCACTTATCATGCACTTAAAATAATACACAGGACCCACTAGTGTAGTGGTTTGGAGTATTTACTCCCTCAGGCAAGGTCCTGGGTTCGAGTCCTAGCATCCGTGTTGTGTGTGTGAGTTTAATCTGCTATCGCCCCTTTCAATAGGAAAGGACATCAAAAAAAAAAAAATTAATGACATTAATACATCAAGCAAACCACCTTTTGTTTTCCAAGTTTACCCTTATTAAATGTATTATCCTTCAATTTATCCAATTTTTCTTATAATTCTCTTACCATATGTAAAAAATTTAAAATTTTAAAAATCTGTTTTTTTAAAGAAAATGTCTTTTTTTTAAGAGGAAAAATGTTTTTTTTTTTGTTATAAAAAAAACACAATAAGGACCTTAAAAAAAATCCACAAAAGATATATCCTTTTTTCTTTAATACAGACAAAAGAAGTCCTTCTAAGGAAGTCTGTTTTAAAAGGAAGTTCATTGATTGCATTTTCAAACCATTAATTTGGTAAGTCTGATTATTGAAATTTTTTTTTTTCAAACCATTAATTAGGTAAGTCTTATTTGTTGGAGTCTTTCAAAAAAGAGAAGAAAAAAAATAATGTTTTTCCTTATTTAATTTTTTAACAAAGTGATAAGAAAGTTGTAACAAATTTGGATAATAAATTTAAGGAAACATTAAAATCAATATATATAAAAATAAGGGTAAATTTGGAAACAAATGTTACCTTATTTGATGCATTAATTACATTTTTTATTTTTTTATTTTAGTGTAAGGAAAGTGACACATGTCATGAGAAAAAGGGAGAAGGTCCAAAAGAGAAGGTTGGAGAAAAGGTTGCTAGCATTCACCTTATTTTCTTCCCCTCCATGAATGGGAGTCTTGTGGGATTAACATGAGGTCGTAGGGATGGCTATATTTTAATCAATTACACAACGTCACATCAGCTGATCACATTGTTAGGAACCTTCATCATTGCTGAGCTGGATTAGTGATGAGCTGGCATAGTCAGTTTGTTAATTAATTAGTTAAGAAATTAGTTTCCAACCGAATTGGTTAATAAGAGCTTACAACTATATTAGGCAATTATTGTATCAAGAATGAGTTGTTGAGAATATTGTACTGTTTCGATAATTCAATAAATAATACTTGTTACTCTGTGTAATTCTAGGGTTAAGGTTGAAAGGGGTTTAACACACATAATCATATGTGACAACTGTTAAAAGTCTTATAGTTCTACTAGTAACTTTCTCTCCGAGGAGGGGCCTTGTGTCTGATTAGGTAGTTGGTAAGGCAAAGCTAACTAAGGAAATTAGGAAGATCAACCACACTAACTGAGACACAACCCATACTCCTATAGAAGGCAGTAGTGGGGAATTCTCCTCAATAGGAGAAAGCCCTACAGAACAATGCTGCGTGGAGGTAGAAGAGGCAATGAAAGCATCGGCTTTCTTTGTGTTAGCAGCCCCGGTAAAACAGAGGATGCAAGCATTATCTGTATGATTATGCTTAAAGCTGTAGGTGGCTAGTATAGTCCACTTGCTACTAAAGTTATTTGCAAATTGACACATTATCTACTGCATGCTGTGGTATAGTCCTCTAGTCTTTCTCCAATGAGTTTTAACACCCACACACACGTTCCCCAAACAAAAAAAGGAGCCATTCATTGGTATTTAAGTCTTCATCTAGTCTTCATTGATTGATTGGTAAAAGTCTTCCTCTAGTCTTCATTAATTGATTGGTAAAAGCTTTCCTCAAAGTCTTATAAACACCCACTTTTGTCCCACTCCTCAGAACAAAGGAGGAGGACATGTATTTTACTTTTTCATTTATGAGCACATGTATATCCTTTTCAGATAAGTCTACCTTTAGAATTTTCTTCGTCATTTAATATGAAAATTACATAAATTTCATAAATTATTTCATTGACTAATCTGTCTTCCTCTAGAATTTTCTAAGTCATTTAATATGAAAATTACAAAAAGAAAGAGTAGAAATTCCACACATTGTTTCATTGACTAATCTGTCTTCCTCTAGAATTTTCTTCGTCGTTTAATATGAAAATTACAGAAAGAAAGAGCGGAAATTTCATACATTATTTCATTGACTAATCTATCTTCCTCTAGAATTTTCTTCGTTATTTAATATGAAAAGTACATAAAGAAAAAATGGAAATTTCATACATTATTTCATTGACTAATTTGTCTTCCTTTTTGTTTGTTCCCCCAATACACGATAGGAACTCATACACATCAATAAGTTTAGACATAATAGAAAATTGACAAACCAATTAAGGAAATGCAGTGTGCATGTGAAGAAGTGAGAAATGTAAAAATTTCCACATGAGAAAGAACTAATTGTTAGCGTTTGTTTCATTGAATGATGGGGAATGCTAGTGAACTTCTCTCTAACCTTCTCTTTTGGACCTTCTCTCTTTTCCTCATGACATGTGTCACTTCCCATACACTTAAAATAACGACATTAATATATCAAACAAACCACCTTTTGTTTTCCGAGTTTACCCCTATTAAATGTATTGTCCTTCAATTTATCCAATTTTTTTTACAACTCTCTTACCATATGTAAAAAATTAAAAAATTATATTTTTTTAATAAAGAAAATGTCTATTTTTTTTATAGAGGAAAAACGTTTTTTTTTAAATTAAAAAAAACACAATAATGACCTTTAAAAAATCCACAAAAGATATATCCTTTTTTTATACAGTCCTTCTAAGGAAGCCTATTTTAAAAGGAAGTTCATTGATTGCATTTTCAAACCATTAATTCTGTTAGTCTGATTATTGAAATTTTTTTTTAAAACCATTAATTAGGTAAGTCTTATTTGTTGGAGTCTTTCAAAAAAGAAAGAAAAAACTAATGTTTTTTCTTATTTAATTTTTTAACAAGGTGATAGTTCCGATTCCGATTCCGAAAAAATTTGGAAATTTTCGGAAGATTCTGATTCCGAAGCCCTTAACTGACAAAAAAAATTTAAGAGATTTAAATGCCCAAACTAGCATTTTGTAAAAATCTCAACTAAACTTTAATCAAGAAAACCCAGCTTAGGGGTTTAACAACTAGTCCAACAGGAACTTTACAGGCCCAAATAGGTTGTACTTTCAAGTCCCTACACAAAATGACTGAGTTTGAAGATATTTATAAAGGACTAAACACCTGAAGTTTATTCTTGCAGTCGATATGGGACTCCAAGAAGAAATGGGAGTGCAACTTCTCTCTCCACTCTTTTCTTGATTTCTACTTGGTTACTCATCCATCACTTCTCCTCTCTCTTCTTTTTCTTCCTTTCTAATCCATGAATGCCAACCTTCATTTTCTTTCTTACTTAAAATTAAAACTCTTCAGATATGGAACAATATGTACGGATCCCGTTAGGAAAAAAACAAAAACACTTCTCCAACCAAAAAAGAAATCATTCTTCAATTCTTTATCTCTACTGTTTCTTCTCTTGCATTTTTATTTTTCTGGGTTTGCACTAAATCATTTATCCGATGTATATGTTCTCCATTGAATCCTCATTGGAGCTCTCTTCCCTTGTTGCAATACCCCACACCATCCAGATTTTTTCTTTATCATTTATCTTTCTGTTTCTGCACAAATTCATTACTTTTTTGGTATTGAGATGGAATGAAAACCTTTAATTAAGAAAGAAAGAAAATCAAAGAATGAGTTTTAAAATTTAGAAATGTTTCCTTCTTTTTTTCGTCACTTCAATTCAATGTAGGATTGGAAAAAAAACGCAGATGGTTTTTTTTTAAAGTTATAATTGCCTTGGACCTCCTCTTTCTGATTATCCTTGGAACCTATTATAATTGCCCAAGGCATAGCTTATTTTGAAAGTTATAGCATGTTTGAATTCACCTTATATATATATATATATATATATATAACAATCTATTATTTTATATACAACAATCTATATAGTATATTGATTATTAATCAAAGTAATTTGTCCTACATATTATATATTTATATTTTGTTCATGTGAATCAAATTTTTTTGATTCCATGCTAAAGATGGATTCACATTCATCAATTGATGCTCAAGACTCAAGTTATAGCCGAGTGACTATCACATTGGTTTTAGATTCTAGTGGGTCATGAACATGTATAAAGAGTGTTAGACGTTAATCATGCTCTAGACAATTGTAATACTACAATTTTCAGGTTGAAATACTACAATTGTTAAAGCTCCAATTAATATACGCACATTATATGTGGTGTTTCATGTATAAAATGATTTTATAATTAAAAGTTTAATTGAAGATAGTTTATAATTTTAAAAATACATACATAAATATTGTTGAGGCCCAAAAAATCCACACTTCGGCCCAAATAAATGCTCAGCCCAATGCAATACCTTACCCAGAAGAAACCCAATTTGGGCACGCAAAAGCCATATGCGCTTGTACACATACCACGCCAAGCAAATAAACAACGCGCCATGCTACAAGCTTAAGTGGGCCCAAGCCACGCAAGATGCCCGGGGCTTGCTTGAGTGGGTTGTGGTATGGAAGGTAATAGGTCGTCATGAGGCCCATTGATGGGACGAGAAATGGAGGTTCCAGGTTGCTTGGGAGCCTCGGAATCCAAGCCCATTTCTTAAGCCCAAATATATGGGTGAGCAAAAAGGGAAAATAACCCAACCAAAATAACTCAACCAAAATTAGCCCAATCAAAGAATAGCCCAACCAAGAAGCCCATCATTCAACAAAAATAGCCTATTTACTTAGTGAACCTTGGCCCATACAATTGCCATAGATGAACCACAAGCTCCAGCACCTAGCTGGAATAGAAGCCACGAAAAGGAAGTTTGAAAGTTCATTGAATAAGGCTGCTGGGAAGTGCCAACACGTGGGAATGGATCAAGTTCCAAGACAAAACACCAGAGAAACCAAGGGATGTTAACATGCAAGCTCCCAGGAAGAGAGACACTCTTTAAACCAACATACACATCCCAACTCCTTTCCTATCAAAACTGGTTATAGGAAAGAGTGAGAAAGAAAGGAAGAAAATGGCTGGAAGTAGAAATCTTCTACTGAAGCAGCCGCAGGAAAGGAGGCCTTGAGCTCCAAATTCCCTGATTTTGTGCAAATAGATCTGGGAAGTCTTACCAAAATAGGAAAAAGTCAAGATAAGAAAGGAAAAGGGGAAGGAAACCTTGCTAAGTTGGGGAAGAGACCATTAGGGTTTCTTGGGGAATGGAGGTTTCCCGCAGCTATAAAAGGAGGTCTCCTCCACCTAGCAAAAACCAACCCAGGCTGAGAGAGCAAGCTCCCTCTCTTACTAGCAAAATCCAGTAGCCCTATTCACTCTTCTTCTTCGTTCTTCTCTGTTAACAGACTATTTTCAAAGTCTGTCAAGCTGCCGGAAGAAGTAATGCCCTTCCTTTAGCCCCTTTTAGCCAAGATCATCCTGCAAACCTTGTCTCCCTCATCTTAAAAACTCCCATTTCTCCCTAGGAAGCCTTATTCTCCTCTTTGGTGCTCAACTCATGCTGACCTTGCTCCCATGCCACAATCTCCTCATGCTAAGCTAAAACTTTATCTGTAAGCAAGCATAAATTACCTATAAGCAGCTCTCATTTTCATTGGTGAAGGTAACCAGAACACTTCCTAAGGTTTTGTTGCCCTTTCGAAGTGCTTTTGGGGCTTAATCTTCGAACTCCAGCACAGGGGGCAATTTCAGTGATTTCCCTCTTCTGGCAGCCCAGCCCATTTACAGCTGCCGGGAGAAAAAAGACCCCCACAAATATAAAATGAAATAGTATAATACTTCCTACATTTACCATATATGTACATAGTACATATGGATATAACAAGCACACATATGCACCTTTTTGTTATATTAAATCAAGCATATTTGCCAAATATATATATATATATATATAGTCTTAAAGTTACATACTACTATGTTTAGTTTTTTTTTTTTTTTTTTTTGGTCAAGCCTATATTTAGTATGTACAAATATTTGTATGTGGGTACTAAAACTTAACAAATAAGAAATGAAACATATATAAGACCTATAAACTAAAAATAATGCAATTATACTTAGAAACTCGGAATTTTTCGGAAAAAAATTGGAAAAATCGGATCTGAATGGATTCGGAGAACTTCGGAATTTTTCGGATCGGAATTTCGGAATGTTCGGCATTTATCGGAATTTTCGGATTTTGGCATTTTCGGATAACGGATTTATCGGAGTCGGATTTTTTTGGGAAAAAATCAGACCGGAATCGGTCGGAATCGGATTTTCCAATCCAACTTACACCCCTAGCTGGAAGTCATGGTTTGGCTTCTTTTCTCTTCACGTGGGAGCTGTTGGTGAATCTCCTTGCAGCTAGCTGCTGCACTTGTCTACATCAGGAGGTGCGTGAGCAGGGGGCAGTGTGCCTCACTTAGGCCATCCTTAATGGTAGGGGCTTTAAAGAGGTTGATAGAGCCCAATTTAGAGTTTCGATAGAATTTTTGAAGTTCTAAAGGCATTTCTCCTACAATGAGAGGCTCTATATTTTGGGATTCATTTATGATGTAAATTGATTTATGTACTATTTTTTATTTGTGTTAACTTACTCTGTTTTAATGTATGTTTATGTTATATTAAGTTTTTTTTTTTTTAACATTTCAATCCGAAAAAAATCAAAATTTGGACAAGATTTTTTTTAAAAGGTTATTAGAGTAAAGAAAAAAAACTAGCTATTTATTTCTTTTTCTTAAAATAATATATATATATATATAATAAATAAAAAAGACTTTCATTTGAAGAAGAAGAGGAAACGGTAGAAAAGAGGTGAGTACAAAAGTCAAGTGTTTTTAATGTGCTAGCGTGCCCTGCGCATGTGGTTTGGAAGGAGAGCTTGGGCGATTGAGGAGTGAAAAAGGTGATTCATGTGGGGAACACTCGTGCTCAAGGGGCTGCATCCCCGTACACACATTTAAGGACAGCTCTGGCAGGTCTTTAGCATTTAGGCCCGTTTGGTTCATAGAACGAATTTGAGGGAAAATTATTTTCCATGTCATTTTCCAAGGGATGGGAAATGAAAGATTCCTTTCCCACGTTTGATAATGCTAAGAAAGTAACCAAGAGATATCACTTTATTTCATTTCCTATGTTTGTTTTGAGTAGGAATGGAAAACAAAGTTTGTATAAAATTTCAATTATACCCATATTAAATCAAATAAAAAAAGAATGCATTTAATGATATATTGTAATTCTAAATTGTTAATATGGACAAAATGGTAATGAAAAATGTTTATTTAATATTGGCTTATTTTCCCAAACTTTTCCATGATGAGGGAAAACAAAACCCAAGTTGGAATGATGGCTTCACTTTCCCCCCTACTTTCTTATGGGCTAGACAACGATTCCCCATGACTGGACTTACCAAATATAGGAAAACAATTAATTTTTCATCCCCAAGTTTCCTTTTCCATAAACCAAATGGGACCTTAGAGCACAAAAATCTCTCCCATTGGGAATGCCTTTTTGGCATTGGGCTGCAAATATAAGAGTTTTGTGGTGGTTGATCCCCGAATAGAGCCCTCAATGGGGATGACCTTATGGAGGTGTGCATTGCCGCACCATGCAAGGAGAGAGAGAGAAGAAGGAACTGCTGCTCCTCTTTGTTGTAGCTGCACATTTGAAGACAGTTTCCTTGTCTGATCAGTGAGAGAAAAATTCATTTCTCTACTGGTTTTTGGGTGTGGTACTATTTGTTCTCTCTTTTTGGTATCGATGTGTGAGTGACTTGTGTATTTGGGATTTGGGTTGTCAGAATTAAACTCTGTAATTCCTAAGATATGTGAGGATTAATCTCCTTTGGTTGTAATCTTCTTTGGGATACTAGTGGAATTTCTTGCCATCTTCGAACTGGATGTAGGCTACACAACAGAATGGCTACTGCTGGACAATGGTGGAGCTATATGCAGCAGCTAAAGCCAAAAATGCCTCAGAAAGATGACAAGATGTGAGACCTACACTAACAGAAGTGTTTGATTTTATTCAAAAAGGTTCTTGAGTAGGGGCACAAATAAAATGGTGGTCTATTGGAAGAACATAATTTGCACACTCAGCACCTACTAATTGCTGTTCTGGACCTGTCACTTTATAGCAACATGGGTGTCCATATTCACTGGGCTCTTTGAAAAGGCTTTCAAGTTTTAGCCACCAAAATGAAGAGGAACTTCTCTATAAAACAAACACCATTAATTCTGAGTAATATAACTGTCCGGGGAAGTTTTAGCCACAAAAACAAGGAGGACATTTCTTTAAGAGAAACACCATTAATTCAGAGTAAGACCAAATATAAAAGAGACTACCCCATCACATGTGAGGTTGAATATGAAATAAAAACAGAGGAGATTTGACTCAATAATTGATGAACAGAATAAAATGTATCTCCTATCATTAGAAGATTGAAACATGGAGTCACTAAACTACAATGTGATGAATCATTTCTTACTTTCTTAAAAATTCTCAGCATTCATTTATGTCATGGAATTCATGCATGTATATAATCCAAATGCAAATAATTAACTGCTAATACAACCTTCCAGAAACTGGGCCCATTTTATGTAGGAAGAAAATCTTGCTGCAATCTTGTAACATACTGTACTCACCTGACCTGATCATCCTCACTACTTTGCTGAAAGTTTGAGAGAATGATGAATAGTGAGGCTCAGGCAGCAGTTTTATCCAGTACAAACATCTGAGATAGGCATGCATGCTTTCACAATTTAGATTCACACTCATGTTGATTGTGGTGTATCATATTTCGTCTATTTGGAAGTGCTTCTTCTCATAAACGCTTTTGTTGGAAGCGCTTTTAATAGAAGTTTTGTTGGAAGTGCTTTTAATAGAAGTATGTCCAAATTTTAACACAACATCAAAGTACTTCCCAAAAAAGCTTATGGATTATCAAAGCACTTGGAAGTACTTTCAAAATTCCTTCTGCTAAACGATGGCAAAAGCACTTTTAGAAATCTGAAAGCGCTTTTAAGGTCTTTTTAAAAGCAGCCCAACGGGATAACTTAAAGGACTCAACTTCTTTCCCCCATTATAATAAGAACCATGCATGATTCATAAGTAGTTTAGAGGTCACAAGGCCTATAAAACCATAGACAAAAAAACTCTTTTTTATCTGCCATAGGCCAATAACCAACCCTTAATAAAGTTGAGGGTGACAATGGTTAAGTACTTTAAACAACTATGGTAAGCACACACCATGAAAACAAATCACAGTAGAAAGTTGAGTCAGTCTCTTCTACTCCTATACATTTTCGAAACAAATGCTGGAGTGAAAGTAAGAAACTAATCAAAATCCGGTTTTTCTTTTTTAAGTAAAAAGCGTTTAGTAAACAGCCAAACGAACCAATGATTACAAAATAAGAAAAAATTGACACGCATCAAACTTCGAACCATATCTCCAAGGATATCGCAGAGGTTTGCAGCCAACCCATCTCATATTGGTGCCATGCCTGCTATGAACAAGGTTGTTATCTTTGAAATTCAATTCAGTATTTCATATCTCCTTAATAGTTCAACTTCAATGATGTGTCAATTTTGTTTTTTCTCTTTATTCTGAATGAATTTTGACACTGATTTTGTTACAAATGCTTATCTACATGATTGGTTTACTATATAACCCATATGCATACAGTGTATGTATTACATAACTCATTCGCTGTTGTTTCTTTTAAAATTATTTATGGTTGTTTGAATTGCACATTTTTACAAGTTCGGATTTTCTCCTCTCTTTTTCTCCACAATATGTTTTCTGTAGTTATTTTCAATAAATGTTCATATTGGCGTTTTGATGTTAACAGCAATGTGAAGGGTAACATTTGACGATTTGGCAGGGGCTGAGGAAGCAAAGCAATATTTCCAAGAGATTGTTGAATTTGTTAAAACCCCAGAGAAGTTTTTTCCAGTTGAAGACCATTCCCTTGGAGTGGAAAGACATTGCTGGCTAAGGCCATAGCAGGAGAAGCAGGGGTCCCTTTCTTTTCTCTGTCAAGGTCACAGTTCATAGAGATGTTTGTACATCAGCTGCCACATCATGTGATATAAAATGTGGTAAGAAAAATATGGTAAGTCTAGCATTAACTGATGTTAGTGAGTTTTAGTTTTAAATTTGCTTTCTGTTATAAAATGGACTGGGATATGTGCAAATTTTGAGTTGCACGTAAAGTAGGTGAGACACAGCATTTAACGAGGTCCGGCTATGCCTACGTCCTCGGAGAGTAGCAGCAGTAACTTTTCCACTATATAAAATAATAGGGCCACAACTTTAGAGTTTACAATATGTGTGGCTCACTGAATTTTCTCTCTTGGAGAATTTCTCTCTGCTCTCTTTCCTCTCTACTCACTCACCCTCTTTCTTCCTTCTCTTCCTCTTCTCTGCCTGACTCTCATTCTTCTCTCAATTGGAGGTGTGCATGCAAAGGCATAATAATGTCTTATTTATAGGCTAAGGAAATAATGCCCGTGAATGTGCAATAAACTCATGCACCAAAGTCTACAAACAAATAGTAAGTGGGCTCCACTACTTTATACTTTACAACACTCTCCCTTGGAGACCACAAATAATATGTCAGTTGCTTCATCAGACTTTGCTTGGAGAAAACCTAGTGAGGTAGAAAACTGATGGAAGGAAGAAAGAAGAGTACAACAATCTGTATAGCATACTTCTGTATGCTCCCCCTGATTAATATCTCCCCCTGATGTCTTCATGACTATCTTTTGGAGTGAGAATCTTTCGGAGTGAGTGAATGATGTAGCCACCAACAATTCATGTAGTAAATATATTTCCAGTGAGCTATCTCTATGTAAATCATAGAAATTTTTAGATTCTGCATATCTAACAACACTTGGGCTATTTGTAAGTTTACTTGAAAAGAATATGCCCGTATATGGTTTTATGCAGAGATAGCATCAAATATGTCTTACATCAACCTAATGTGGTGATGAGGAGCTGAGATTTATCTGGAAAATACAATGTCCAGTCTAGTATAAGCAAAAATCTCATTGGCATAATGCTCAATTTTCAAGCCGAGACAAATATTTCTTCAGGAGTTTTAATATGTTGCAAACATATTAATGTACTCACTGAGGCAATTTATGCATATTAGTATTGAGTACAGATTTTGTGCTTCAGGCACATGTCCACAGACTTGCTTCATGCAATTTCAATCCTTCAATGATTTTATTTAAGGGATTATACTTTATGACACATTATATAGCTTTAACCTAGCTATTTATACATCTTTAGGGAATCGCTTCTGGCAACATGCTCCATGCATTTAATAACCCTTAAAGATAACATGTTGGTCTTCGTAAATGTGCAATAAATGGGCACAATTGAATCTATAAATATGGAGAAAACCCAACATTCCTTGTTTATGCCAAAAATATTGTGTCATACAAAGTAGGTATATTCCCTTTTATTCCGAACACCCAAGTATAACTTTCAGTATTAACAAATTTTGGGGTTCGTATTGTGGGTTTGTTCTTTCACGTTCATTCTTATCTATAATGGAATTACCTCATTCCATTTTGGCCAATGATATTGTCGACATTTAATAATTGAACGTGGTTCCAATCAACACAGCCCATTGATGATTTGAGTAGCTACTCCAAAATCAAAATTTGTCATTCATCAATTCATGATCCCACCATTCTCATGTGCATGCGCATACATCAATTATAAGCATTTCTTTGCTTTTGGGTACCCAAGCCACTGCAGGGGGCTTTTATTATGTGAGAATGTGGATTATAACCTCCAATGGAGCGTTATTTTACAGTAGGG
>NC_047654.1:11534641-11660071 GCF_902201215.1 Prunus dulcis
ATTAATAACGTGTGGGAAATGTTAAATTTTAATTCTTACTTTTGCGGTTTACTCTCTCTCTCTCTCTCTCTCTCTCTCGCGTTGCAAGTAGCAAAGAAGCCGCAGTAAAGGCACTGCCTCATTTCATTGGGGAACCTCAAACCGGGTTTTCAAATTCTTGATTGTGATATGCTCTTCTTTTGTTGTTGTCTTTATTTTTTATTTTTATATACAAGTAATATTGAGATAGAGGATTCGAACATAGAACATTTAGTGTACAGATAACGGCTCTTAAGTACTTAAATTATAATCCCTATGCTGTTCTTTTGTTGTTGTGGTTTGAGGTTCGAAACCCTCAAAGATCCCTCTTCCTAATGTTTCCCGCCTCTCAAAAATTCTAAGACCCAATAAGACTCAAGCTTTAAAATCATGGAGTTTCGAACTTAAGATTTTCTTTTAACAAATGGAAAGATAACACTAGAAATTGTGCGTTCGAAATTTAGAACTTCTTCTAACAAAGTGGAAAGAAAAAGAAAAGAAAATCAAAGCACAAGATACACATTACTTACTTTATGGAATGGAATGGAAAGTTGGGGTATTATTGGGCTTGAAGGGTATGGGCTGTTATTGGGCTTAAATGCCTATTTATTCATCTGGTCCCAAAATTAACTAATATAATAATAATAATTACACAAACTCCACAATCAACCTCTTCTTCTTCTTTTTCTTTTCTTCTTCTTCTTCTTTAGAGAAAAGAGAAGAAACCGTCGTGGTTGGTTCTTCTCGGTTTTAAATGCCGGCGGGATTTTTGCTAGGATGGCTTCAGTATTGGCCTCTAGCCTTTGTATTTTTCAATCTTCTATTATTATTATTATTTATTTATTTATTTATTTATATTATTCGATTTGCAATTTTGTGTTGAATGAATTTGGGTGAGAGCAGGCTCCGATGATGAATTATTTCTTGGCTGTCACTTTTGTATATATATCGTTCCAATTTCCGAAGCTTTATTTAAACAGTTTCAGCTTCCATGTGGAACTCAAGGGACATCTGAGGAGTTTCCCCACCCTTTTTTTTTTTTTTTTTCATTTCTTTTCTCCCCTTCATTTTTGTCTCTTGTTCTTGTTCTTCTTTTCTTCTCATGATTGAACGACACGCCGTGTTATATACATACGTAAGGAAAATAAGATGTGACATGGCGTCGCACTATTTTTTTCTTTTTCTAGATGGAAAAAAGGGCATTGTAGTTTTCACATGATTGGGTTGCGCTGATGGGATTTAATTGGCAAATTTTTTTTTAGTTTTTTTTCTCATAAAGTCCCCATAGTCTCACTCACACATCACATGGTTCTTGGTTGTGCTGCTGTCGCGTAAACATGCAATTTGGCCTTGGACCACTGTCATATTCGACCCTTTTTTTATTTATTATTTATTTCTATAATGAAAGTATTCTTTTCAACTTTAAAAAAGATAAAAAGATGATATCTATTCTTTCTCTAACCCTCCTCTCTCTCCTATCTTGACCACGAATCTTGTGTTCCTTTTTTCCTTTCTAATATTAAAAGTTCAAGAAAATAAATATAAACTGCTCACTTGTGCAACAAGTTGTGCTCAACAAACCGTTTTCAATTCTCACAAACCGCACCAGATGAATGAATCTAATCCACCCCTCATTTGAGCTTTAAGTTTGATTGGGTAAGTTTAAAATCGACCAAGTTATATGCATAATCGATTCAGTTAAGTTCAAACAAATTACATTTGTCTTATAATCGATTAAATTCATCATTACATACCACTTAAACTATAAACCTCTCACCCTTTTAGGTTTAATCCACATAATTTTTTTAGAACTATAGGCACAAAATTTGATCAAAAGAATAAAATATGTATGTGCACAATATACAGAATATCAGTGGTGATGTGCACAAAATACAGAATATCAGTGTTGATGTTAAAGGTCAAAGCTGAAACGTAGCTTTTGTTTCTATCTTGTCAACCCAGCATTGTTTATGTCGAATGCCAAAAGCTTATTCCGTCGATGGATTGAAAGAAACCAAGTCCAACCCAAAAACCCAAAAAATTCCAAGTGCCGGCTTTTGCCCTCTTCCCAAGTTCCAGTTTCTGTCATCTTCTTCTTCTTCCTCTCCACGTCGACCATGTGCTCTGCTTCTCTCTCCTCGTCCTCTCTCTGTCACCAATCCCATCTCAAACCTCCACTCTCTTTCTCCAACAATGGCGGGCTCTCTGTTCCCCAGCCATAGCCACTCTTCATTCTCATTATTTTCTTCTCTTCTTCTCTCTCTTTTACTGCCAACCATGACTTTCACAACAAAAGCCTCGTCAGCCTTCACTTCTGAACCAGGCCCTGTAAAACCCACAATTCCATTGGTCGCCTTCTTCGATCGGCTCCAAGAAACTGCGCTCGCCACTTTTGGAAAAACCAACTTCGACCCAAAATTCTACGTCGATTTGTCGCTCAAGTTCGAGTTATCGAAGACTCAGACAGCCTTTGATCAGCTTCCAAAGTCTGCAAACGGGTCTGCATCAGTAATGGATTTGAAGGAGTTCATAGCAGAGTATTTTGAGGATGCAGGGGAGGATATGGTGCTTGCTGAGCCAGAGGATTTTGTCCCAGAGCCGGAGGGGTTCTTGCCCAAGGTGAAGAACCCAGAAGTGAGGGCTTGGGCTTTGGAGGTGCATTTGCTTTGGAAGAATTTGAGCCGCAAAGTCTCTGACGGGGTCCACAACAGGCCTGAGTTCCATACTCTTCTTCCTCTGCCTCAGCAGTGTGTAATTCCGGGTTCAAGGTTCAGAGAAGTTTATTACTGGGATTCTTATTGGGTAATTAGGTAAGTGTTCTGTTGATTTATCTTCTTTTTTTCTTGTTTTTTTGGTTGATCACGTTATTCTGAATCATGTGCTGCATTATCTTTTCTAAATTGTTTAAGGTGATGCTAATTTAAATGTGAATTCAGAATCTAATTCTAGTCATTATTGACTTGAGCCAAAAGCAACCCAATTGGTTTGTTGGTGCGAGACTACCTTGTTAGAATCAAAACAATATAAAATGAAGAAACCTTTCTTTTTCCACTTTTTCATTCACACTGGAGACAAAAGCGTAGAGACCTTGTATGCATGGTGGGATTTTTCTTTTTTACCTTTTTTTGCAGGGTTAGTTGGTAGAAATTTAATGCTCATGAATTATTTAAGCTGGTGGGGTTAAGATAATTGTGTATTTGATGTGCAGGGGCCTGCTTGCAAGTAAAATGTATGACACAGCTAAAGCAATTGTGTCTAATCTCATTTACTTGATAGAAGAATATGGATATGTCCTTAATGGTGCAAGGGCCTATTACACTAACAGGAGGTAATGCTTTATCATTTTGTTTACTTCTTCTCCCAGTGAATTTTTAATTGATGTTTTGTTTCTAAGGAACCCCAAAAGATTACAAAAGCAACTTGTAAAATATGTCAATTTTGCACAAGCAAATTTCCTTGGTGTATACTAAGCTCTGCGTTGTATTACACACTCATATAGTTCAGTTCCATATTAATCTTGGGTGGGCAAACTTTGCAGCCAGCCACCCCTTTTGAGTGCAATGGTTTTCGAAGTATACAAGAGGACAGCCGATGTCGAATTCGCTAGAAAGTCTCTCCCTGCACTCATCAAGGAACATGAATTCTGGAATTCAGGTTTATGATAAACTTTTTTTACATAATAAGTTCACATTATAATGATTGCAGCCGTCCTTTGTTCATCTATAGTTGGTTTTAAAATTTCTGTAGTTTTAATTTAATTTTCTGCTGTTGTAGGTATTCATAAGGTAACTGTTCAAGATTCTCAAGCTCAGAAACACACTCTAAGTCGATATTATGCAATGTGGAACAAACCCAGGCCTGAATCTTCAACCATTGTATGTCCTCCTCTGCAGCTCCCTTAGAAAAAAAATTTATACTTTTGGTAGGAAATAAAAGAGAATAGAGCTAGTTTATTACTCCTTTTAACAGATTGTTATGCCTGTCAGGACAAGGAATTTGCTTCGAACATCTCGAGTGTTTATGAGAAACAGCATTTTTACCGGGAAGTGGCTTCAGCTGCTGAGTCTGGATGGGATTTTAGTACAAGATGGATGAGGTAAATCCACAAGAAGTATGCAAATCCACACTTAGAGAAGAGCCACTATAAATTAGTTGAAAGAGGATTTTTCTTGTTCTTGTTGCAGGAACCACTCAGATTTTACAACATTGGCCACCACATCAATTTTACCTGTTGATTTAAATGCATTCATACTAAGGGTATGTATGGCTCAGAAATCTTAAACAAAAATGAAGCCCTGCAAATTATGACCTGTGTCTGTTGATGCAGATGGAACATGACATTGCCTTACTTGCAAAAGTTACAGGAGATCACAACATTGCTGAGCGCTTTCTCAAAGCTTCTGAAGCAAGACATGAGGCCATAAAAACTGTTTTCTGGAACGCAGAGAAGGGACAATGGCTTGATTATTGGCTCGGCAATAGCACATGCAATGCGGTATCAATTGCAAAGCTCTTTGATTTGTTGAAAGTTTTAGTTGTGGTTGTCTTAATTCCTTCATATTTATGCTTATAGGAAGCTCAAACGTGGGAAGCTTGTAACCAAAATCAGAATGTATTTGCTTCAAACTTCGTCCCTTTGTGGATCGAGCTGTTTTTCTCAGGTTTGTGCTTCTGAGCTCCATCATATGGTTGCATCTAAGTGCAAGCTTAGACTGAAATTTATATAAACAGACAACAAAGCAACATGAAAGCGCACCACAATTTTCCTTTGAAAGATATTAAGTTCTTTGGATTAAAATCATCAATAGATTGGTTCAGACACCCTTTTCTATATCATGAACCAAAGAACATAATTGAATGAATATTTTGTCTTGTACATTGTATACTGAGAAAGCCCTTGCCCTGTGTGTATGTGAATGAAGATGCTTCTCTGGTAGAGAAAGTTACAAGAAGTCTTCAAAGCTCAGGACTGCTTTGTGATGCCGGTATCGCAACATCCTTGACAAAGTCAGGAGAACAATGGTGAGTTCATAAACTAAAATCCAATTATCTTTCAGCATTTTAAGAATTATCTGAGGCCTTTCATGAAAGGGTTTCAAATTTCATTGTCAATGGCCTAATGGGGACTTATAAAAAAAAAAAAACAGGGACTTTCCAAATGGCTGGGCTCCAATCCAACACATGATAGTTGAAGGCCTGGCAAGGTCTGGTTTGAAGGAAGCAAAGTTAGTGGCAGAAGACATTGCTGTGAGGTGGATCAGAACCAACTATGTTGCCTACAAGAAAACAGGCACCATGCATGAAAAATATGATGTGGAAAAGTGTGGAGCATTTGGAGGTGGTGGTGAATATATTCCCCAGGTATATATGCCTTAATCACTTTCTAATTGACAATTGTATTAGCTACACAGAAGATTTCAGCTTAAATTTTTTAACATCATTTGTTTTAATTTGTTTTGTGCGTGTTGCAATGCAGACTGGTTTTGGGTGGTCAAATGGAGTTGTATTGGCATTCTTGGAGGAGTTTGGATGGCCTCAAGACAGAAGGATAAATTGCTGACTAACATTAGGATTTTAGGACCAAATCATCTTATTGGCTTGGAGATGCATTTCAGATTTTTGTGTGTGTGTGTGTGTGTGTGTGTGTTTACAAGCGATTGGATGCATTTCAACTTTTAATCTGTTTATCATAACATATATAAATTATATGCTATTAATTTTTATTTATTATTATGGTTTCTGTTGATCCACGAGTAGGTGATAAGGATTTTTATTGTCTGATGCACTTTTGGGGGGTTCATGCTTCCACTAAGATTCTTAATTAGTGTTGTGATTAGGACAGAAAGGTTGGATTTGCTCCAGAAGCGGCACTGATTGAGAACTTTGATTGATTGTACAATTATTTTTCCCAAGCTGGTGGAGTTAGTGTGTCAAAAATTTGCGTAGCTGTTTGATCATACTCCAACTCATATGTGACATAATTGACATTGGTCTTTATGGACTCGTTATGATTTTTATATGTGGCTAAAGATTTAACTAATTAATTAGGGCCTAATTATCTTATTTTGTGTAGTGGGTGGTGGGTCAGTGTTAGATGATAGAGATCCTTTTAGCAAGTGTCAAGTTCGGTTTAAGGGATGATTAGGACTTAACAAGAAGAGAGAGCCAAAACACACATCTCATCACACAGACATACTCTTAACTCTGATGAGAGGAAAAAAAAAAAAAAAAAGATACCCAGTAATCAAACCACATTAGTTTCTTTTTCTTGTTTCTGAAGATCAATAGGACATTTCTAACAAGTTAAAGTATGGATTAAGTAAAACATCGAAGTGTTCTTCCGATATAAAAGACTTTAAATTGTAAGATAAATGACAAATTTAAAGACTGATTTGACGCAGTTCTTGAAAAACTATCTCAATTAATAGTCTAGTAGCATAACACAACACGTATATCTGTATGCAAACAAAATGACGGTGGGGTGCGGTGATGTAACCTTGTTTCATAAGAAACTCCTTACCATATTATTATACATTCCAACTAAAGATTTATTAATTGTAATTGAGAAGGAAGGATATGATTGAGGTCATCAAATGGAGATTAGTTTAGAGTAAGAGATTGGATGCCCTGAACCCTAACTTTAAGGGAAGAGGGACCCTTGAAAGATTCGGAGATACACAAAGTAGAGAGTGGCAATCATTGAATCATGGTAGTATTCAAATGGCACCCAATGTATGCTTTTGATACTACAAAATTGGGTTTTTTTTTAAATATTTTGAATTGGGAAATGAGTGAGTGGAAAGTATATAATGACCAAAGTCTCCAAGATTTTGCATATTATATATATGAACAAATTAAATTATAGTGTCATGGGATTTGGTCCTTTCTCAAATCCCTTTAATTTGATTAGTCAATTAGAGTGGGCGAACTAACAAAACACCCAAATCCAAGGTTTAATCTGTGAGGTGGGGTGCATTCAAATATCATATATAGATTGAGGGATATATTGAGGAATTCTTCAAATAATTTTATTTGAGAAGCATCATTCAGGGTCTCTTATAAAAATAAAAAAAATTTAACGATCCAAACAATCTATTTTTAAAGTTTATATTCATGGATCGTCCTTGCAAAAAATTAGACAAATTGGAAACCGTTTCAACATCTAATTGTGTCTTACAAAATCAATGAACACAGTGCTTCAAGAAAGTACTAAAATTTCAATAATTCAATTAGGTGGTCAAATGATATCGAATTCAAGTGAATTTTTTTGTAGATATGATATTTGAATGAATATCTACCAAATAGACTTTTGGATTAGAGAAATACAATATAGAGTGGGCCTTATAAGAATGTCCTTCAAATAAACTTATTTAAAGAATCCCTCACTAAAGCTATATATATCAAATATTGGAGGGAAATCAGATGAAAGGCAACTTTAGGCTAAAATATTAAGCAGGCCTAATCTGGGGAAGCCTCATTTGACTATTAGGGGGTTTCATTGGAGGGTAACAGATGTGCGCATAAGCTTGCAAAACGGGACCATAATCCCAATACTTAATAGATTTCTTTATTTATTTTTTGTCTCTAGTTAGTTAATTAATTCAATGTAATGAAAGTGCTTTAATAAGCAGCATTTAAACTTAAAGGTAAAGCCACTGATTTTGAACCTTTTACTCCAAAATGATTTTGATTTCATTTTATTATAATGCATGCCCTGATCCACACAGTGCATGCATATCCTGACTTCAAAATTTGAACTTAAACTTTTTTTTCTTTTTTGAGTTAAAGAAAACTTAAGATTTGAATTTAATTTTGTTATGTAACCAAGGATGAAAGAGTAGTAGAGAAAAAGTGAAATGCAAAAGATAGAGTTCCGTTATCATAATTTGTTTCTTTTATTTTTATTAGAGTAAATTTCGACGGCATGAGTGAAAATTTCATTTAACTGAATAAACTAATACAACTCGGGGATGTAAAACCTAACCCTGATTCAATAAATCTTCCAAAAGGGTGTACTGCATAAACGAAGGGGCACCTCTGACCAAGACAAACTATCATCTATATGCAAAGTATATTGTGCTACGTACCCTATGAGTAACTTCATTCGCTTCTCAAAAAGTATGTATATGAACTTATTGTTTGCTGGAAATCTTTTTGCCAGAGTCTCCTATTTATGGGTTCACATAATAGTAGATCGAATATCATCATTTAAAAAATATATAAAGTATTAATCAAAAAATGTTAATTTAGTGTATATATGTTAAATAAAACTCAAAGAATGAACTCATAAAAGGTATGGTGGTCATCCACAATCACGCATTTACAACAATTTTCTCTCGTTTATAGGGTAGGGGCCAAGGGACAACCAAGAAAATGTAAACGCTGTATGAATGTTTCCCCTCCTTCGATCCAAGGACCCCATGGCCTTAGAAATTTACAGATAATCTCTAAAGTGAAAAAAAGAGCCATAAATGATACTGATTTCTGTTAAATATGTGGATTGGGGGGTCTAGGAACTTGATTTGTAGGGTTAGGCCTCGTCTCCGTGTTCTTGAAAGATGTTCAAGAGCTCACATCCTACTTCTTCAAACATGAAAGATGTTTAAAATATGTGCTACTTGGTAAAAAGTTCATGTTCTGCCAATTAATTACTTTGGTTTCATGGAAAAAAGGTTATCGTTAATATGTGCAAAATTAGATACTAATTGACCCGACCACTCTATTTTAAAGAGAAAAAATTACATTAACTGGATGTATATGCGAAGAGAGAGAGAGAAAAAGAAGAGTATGTACACGATTTATGCAAGTTTTTTCTTTATCCGACAGGTTCATAATCATGAATAGTAACACACGCAAACAAAAAGGCAAGAAGACGTGATGTGGCAGCACCATGCCCTCTAAGAGGAGTAGAAGTTGGTGAAACTAGCGATGTGATGTGGCAGCATATATATTCCGTTCCAAATACAAATAGTAGTATGAATAGTATGTGCAGTTTGTGGAGGAAGGATGTGATGTCATAAGGTCCCCGCAGGAGGGCACGGGGACTATTTAGAAATAGAGAAGTGCTCCCAAAAAAGCTGAAATTTTCAGCACTTTTTTCCCCTTTAATATCCACCTTTTGGCCAAATAATAAAGGGTCTCCCTCTCTACCCACCTTTTCTCAAACTATTGCACATCACAATTAAAGTGCCCTTTAAAAAAAAAAAAAATGATATTCTCTTTGCTCAATTATGCTATGCATTCTCATTAAAAATGAAACTTTTATATATAATTTTTTCAGTTTGAGTTTTAAGGTGATCGGATTTTCAAGGATGGTAGAGCATAACTATTCCCATCTTTTTTATTACAACTCCATACTAAATCCACCATTAAAGGACATTATAAACATAATAATGAGTGAATTTATATTCGGACTCTTATTACATAGAACCTCGGTTGCAAAGAAGAGGAATTTCTAGCTTTAAAAAAGATGTGTTTGATAAACTATGTCTAAGAGCAAGTCCAGCAGTGCTAGACGACTCGGGCTGGGGGGGTTTGGGTCAAAAAACGACGTCCAGCAGCAAAGGTCCAGCCCGGGCGAGCGTGGGGGCCACCAAAACGGGCAGGCCCGAAGGCGAAATCGGCCCGAGCTCGGGCCCGAGGTGTAGGACAAAATAGCTGACGCCAGCATGGCGTCAGCCCTGAAGATTTGAAATTTTTTTTTTACCGCATTGCACGCGCCAACGTTAAAAAAAATTTCAAATCATCTTCTGATCTTAGCGTAACGGCTCTTGACCGACGATGGCCTCACGCTGCCCAAAAAAATTGAAAAAAAAAATTTTTTTAAAAAAACAAACAAAAAATTACTGAATTTTTTGTGTATAAATACCAACCAATACTCTTCACTTTTAACACCAAATCCTCATATATTTTCTTCTCCTTCTACTATTGTTCACTTTCTCCTCAAAATTTATTCACTTTCTATTCAATATTTTTTCACTTTGAAGTTGTAATTTTTTTCTAGCATATTATGGGTTCTTCTAATGAAAATGGAGGGGCATGGAGCATGATGGAAGATGTTAGCTTGTGTGAGGCTTGGGTCCAAGTTAGTCATTGTCCCATAACGGGCAATGAGATTAAATTTTCTCATATGTGGAAAAAAATTCATCAAGCATTTTGTGAAAGGGCAATTGGTTCTACACGTACGGAAATGGCATTATCCAGTTGGTGGAAAGTTCTTAATAAAGAGTTGGGGAAATGGAGAAATGCTTTAGCAAAAGCGATTGACAACCAACGAAGCGGAGAAAATCTTAGCAATGAGGTAATTTATTTGTCATTTTTCTTCTATTAATTTCTATGTCATATTAATTTTTATTTAAATGTTTCTTGCAATTTATATATTTTGTTAATATGTCTCTATTTTTTTTTTAATACATGTTGCATTTTTTTATTATTTCTTTAATTTCCATTAGTTTTTTTTTTTTTACATGTTGCATTGCCAATATTTTAAAAATTCTCTTGCATTTCCATTTCATTTTTTTTTTTTATAGATTATACAAGCACAAATGTGGTTTGGTGCTACCGGCCAAGGAAAAAAAAGTTTCAACCATACCCATTGTTGGGAGGTGGTGAAGACTTGTAAGAGATTCCAAATTATTCCAACCGGTCCGACGGTAGTCTTGAACGAGACTCCACTTCATGAGACGCGGGCATCGGATTCACCTATGGATTCCCCGATGAGTACCGACTCACCCATTGAAAATAATCCAAGGCCTATTGGGAGGAAGGCGGCGAAGGCGAAGAGAGGGAGTAATTCTAGCAAGAATGCATCTCAATTTTTGGAGGAACTTTCAAAGCACCAAGCCATGAGAATTGAAATGGACTTGAAACAACAAGAGCACGATATGGCAGTTCAAGTAGAATATGCAAAAGAAAGGGAGTATGTACGCAAAGAAAGGGAGTATGTACGCGAACAAAACATTAAAAAAAAAGATCGGGAAACCATGGCCATGGATACAAGCCATATGTCTCCTGAAACAAAACAATTTTGGAAGCTAGAACGAAGGGATGTTATGAGACGAAGACTTTTTCGTGACGATGGACCTAGCAACACGGATTGGTTAAATGATGGAAACCATTAAAATAGTTTGTTTGCCTTTAATGTCTTAGTTTACTTGCCTTTGATTTCATTGTATTTTTTTTTTTTTTTTAATTCATGTACCTTTGATTTCATTGTATTTTTTGTTTTGTTTAATTCATGTATTTTATTTTATTATTAGTTGTATTGCTTTTCTTTTATTCAATAAAGAAAATATTCAACAAAATTCCTTTTTATTCAAAACATTCCATACATAAAAAAACAAACCACAACCAAAGCATAAAAAAAAATAAACAAACCACAACCAAAGCATAAAAAATAAACAACCCACAACCAAAGCATAAAACATAAACAACCCACTCCCAACAAAAAATAAACAACCCACTCACAACAAAAAATAAACAACATACAACATAAACATAATAAAATAAAAACAACTTCTTCACTTCACTTTATTCACCTTCATTTCCTTCATGACCTTTCACCGCCCATAAATGCTCCATCAAGTCAACTTGACGGTGTTCATGAATATAGGACGATTGCATCTCCGTGTAGCGATCAATCATACGGGGCATGAAACTACCGTCTTTAACCAACGGTTCATGCTGGGATAAAATAATCTTCCATAAGATTCTTACCCCGGGAATGTCTATGTATGTCCACATTTAGGCGACGGCCTTCTCGTGAACCACGCGACCCTTTTCTCTCCAGCAAAGCAACTGCTATGCCAAGTTGCTCATCTAGTTCTCTCTGCGCCCTTTTGCTTGCAGCTCGTCTACGCATTCTTTCTCTAGTTTCTCGCTCTTGCCTCTCCAAAACCTCTTCCATGTCTGCCATTGAGAATGGAGAATGAAATCTAAAATTTGAGAAATGGAAATGTAGAGAAGAACTGGTGTGGGAGGTATGAGCTGAACCTCTGATTTTATAGAAAAATGTACACATATAGATATGACACGTGGCGCAATCTTAGAGGGTGAAAATCTTATCTGAAATTTGAATTTCAAATGAAATTTCAAATTTATCTGAAATATGAATTCCGAAATGTATCTGAAATTTGACATTTTGAATTTATCTGAAATTTGAATTTTGAAATGTATCTGAAATTTGAAATTTATCTGAAATTTGATCTTATCCGATATGAATAGTATTGACACGTAGGAACCCAAAAATCTTATTCGAAAATATTATCCAAATTAATTGTTTAAGTAAACAAAATTGTGAAAAAAACAAAAAAATGAATAGTAATTGCCATGGCAAGCCCCAACTGCTGGAAACACATTTTGCTGGAGGGGGCTAGGGCAGCCACTATTCACGTAAATAGTGCCTGCCCTAAGACTAATCTTGCCATGGCAAGAGTCAACTGGTGAAAGTGCTCTGAATGGTTAAAGGAGGGATTCATGTATTTTGGTGGCTCAAAACAAAGAATTATTTTAGACTTAGTAAGTTAAAAAAGTGAAATAAATATAAAATGAAAAAAGAAAGGGGGGGAGTTTGAACAGGAATGATTGACCAGAGGCGACTTTTTTATCCCAATAAAATGCAAGATTCGATGTGGCAGGATTGACCGATCTGCATAAATTTGGAACCCTCCTCACGTGCGATTCCCCTTTGACAAATCACAAATGCACACTCTCCCATACATTCATTCACTTAATCAAATCACCTTGACACTTGTGCCCTCTATACTTATTTTCTTTTCTTTTCCTTTTATTCGCCATTTTAAATAATCAATCACTTATATTATTGTTCTACCTCATCCATCTCAAAATGAAAATTTGATCCAAGATCTAAAAATGAAAATTTGCCGTTAATATAATCCAAGAATATTTATGCTAGTAAGAAATAACTCGGTTGGTTGAACGTTTTCACCTTTATTCATGTGGACAGAAGTTCAAAATTCTGAGGCACCCAATAAATATTTGTGTAAACTTCCTCTCCTAATCGCTTGTACTCCAAAAATATCCAAGTTCATATATCCAGCGAATTCACACAATTTAACATCAAAGACTAGAACTTAAATTTTATAACTTCATCATAGTTTTGGGAAGGAATCAGTTTTCTTCCTATTACGTACTAGTCTTGCTAAATATCCCAAAAAGTTTATAAACATCTGCCATGGGCAAACAAGTAGTTCTAAAACAAGTGCAGTCCTTATAATGGACATGCCTATAAATAAACTGCAACTTAATATTAAAAAAAACATAAAAATAATCAAGCAATTAAGTCCTCTATTGTCTCCAGTTTTTGTCTTCTTGGCTGGAGACTTAAGACTACATTTCCTTATTGTGTGGGTTGTCAAAGAAGAAATGGATAGTGATTCCATTAGCAAGCTAGAGCTTGGTTGGTCTATAGATATATTTGCAATTCAATTTTAACAACCCACGTCAAGATGCCAAGAGACAGAGAAACATAGAGTACGATAGGGTAGGGGTTGGGGAAGGTGTGGTAGAATTAGATTAACTTTATATATATAAAAGATTCTATTCTTTATGTTTATTTTAGTTATAAAGAATAGACGAAAATACCCTTAAACTTAACGGAAATTCTAACGGAGTTAAACATAGGTGGTGGATTGCAATACTTTAAAAAGTTCAAGTGGTTAAAATTAAGGGAGATTCACTATTATACCAATATAGGAACCCAAATTATAAAAATACCTTATATTAAATGAACTTTAGAACACACCCAAAGCCCATTTACAACATAACAAAGAAACTTTTAACTTCTTATAAATTACAAAGCTGCCATCAATTTCTTAAAACAAACCCAACCCAAAAACCTCATTAAAGAAAAAAAAAACTCAAAAAACTCAATAGGGTATCAAAGTAATTTAATAATCAAAATTAAATTTAATAGGGCCAATTGTCATTTTTTGGGTTTTTTTATATTATAGAAATTAAATGATGTAGGGTTTATCTATATTATTAGTGCTAAGAATGGGTATATGACTAAATATTTCTAAAAGTAAAAATTAAAAGTTTACATAGTAATAGAACACATGCCTAAAAATTCATATGATATTTATACAAATTTAATAAATTGTTGTTATAAAAACCTAAGACTAGTATTTATTTCTTATTTGATGGTCTTTAGATGGGCAAGGCTATGCTCATCCTTACTTCATAATAAGTCCACAGCTCTCTTGGACCCAAAAATTTGTTTACCAACCATCCCACGAGGATGTAACCTGTTTTTATTCGAGGCTGATTATTGCTTAATTATTTTTCATTAGCCAATAGCATATGCCCATGCGCTGCCTGGCCATATTCTCATTAGGATATAAGAAAAGCTTTATTCAATGATTCCAGCACAAATTGTTTTGAAAAAACAAAACCCTATGGAATTTTTTATATTATTCTTCTCTTATATTAGATTAACTTCAACTTCACGTGGTATGTGGAATTGGGGAAAACTCAATTTGGGATTTTGAAGAAAAGTTTTTAGTTTTCCCCTTAATATTTTTTTAGAACGATACTATATTAAATTCACACATATTAACGCTAGGATTTAAATTCAAGACTTCGCTGAGTAATAATTGTTCCAAATCATTACACTAGTGGGTCCTTTGCACCCTTTAACATTCTATTAATAATGGAAACAAAAGAAGCTTTTGGAAATTAGTAAAAGATTTTTGAAAAGAAAGGGGTAGAAAATTAGAAGTAGATTATTTGGTACATTATTGCTAGATCTTTAATTTAATGGTTTGGATGCTATTAGGAAAGTTGTAGTAAATGATTTGGTGCATTATTGCTAGATTCTTTTCGTTTACAATCAAAACCCTCACCTCCCAAAGAAAGAAAAAACCCCACTAAAATCCCGATCTTTAAAGAAATAATAATGTTTAGAAATAAAAACAAAAAGTTAATTAGATGGATTAGGACCACAAATAAAAAATCACCAAGTTAACCTAATCATGCAAAATTAAATTTAAACCAATTAATCCGATCTATCAATCACAGACAAATATATAATCCTCTCCCCCTCCCTCCCTTTCCCTAAACCTCAATCCATATCCTCCACCCAAACCAAACCTCACCATTTCTCTCTCTCTCTCTCTCTCTCTCTCTCTGTATGTACTTAATGCAAAGCGGCTACTTCAGGCACTGTGAATAACCAAACACAACACGTACGTGCTCTGGCTGCCTCTCTCTCTCTCTCTCTCTCTCAGTCTTTGTTTTTCTGTGTAATAGTCAACGCGGTCAAACATCACTTCACACTACAGGCCCCAGTGATCAACAGGCAAAAAAAATGCTCGAGACCGTGAAGTACCTGCTCGGATCGGTCGGCGGGAGCGGCTACGGCTCAAGGAGCACAGCCGAGCAAGTCACCGAGAGCTCTCCCGATCTGCGTCACATCACCGCCATCATCACAGGTACGCAAGTGAGCTTAATAACCACCGTCCGATTACGGTGATTTGCTTTTCATTTTGATGATCAGCTTCTGATTTTGAAGACCGTGTTGTTTTTTTCGAATTCATCAGGTGCTACTTCAGGGATCGGAGCCGAGACGGCTCGTGTTTTAGCTAAGCGCGGGGCCAGGCTGGTTCTCCCGGCTCGGAGCCTCAAAGCGGCCGAGGACGCCAAGGCTCGGATCGTCTCGGAGTTTCCCGACTCGGAGATCATCATCATGGCGCTTGATCTTAGCTCTCTCACTTCTGTCAGGAACTTCGTCTCCGAGTTCGAGTCCCTTCAGCTGCCTCTTAATCTGCTCATGTAACTCTTTCTCTATCTCTCTCTTGTTGTTTTCTGTTTGGCTGCCGAGAAAATGCGGGAAACGAAAAGAAAATTAGCCAACTAAAAAGTTTCTTTTTGGTTTGTTTGTGTCAGAAACAACGCCGGAAAGTTCGCGCACGAGCACGCGATTTCCGAAGACGGAATCGAAATGACCTTTGCGACTAATTATCTAGGTTATTAGTACTAACACTCCGACTAATACTTAAATTAATATTTTTGTTTTTTGTGTTTTGTTTTTTTGACAGAATATTTATTTAAAAAAATCAGGTCATTTTCTGTTGACGAAGCTGCTGCTCAACAAAATGATCGGAACGGCGGCGGCTACAGGCGTTCAAGGCCGAATCGTGAACGTCTCGTCGGCGATTCACGGCTGGTTTTCGGGCGATACCATCCGATATCTCGGCGAGATAAGCCGAAGCGGAAGGTGAGCGAGTTAAATGAATCGAGAACTGTAGCCGATTATTTATGGTGCATTTAGTGATAAGAGCAAGAAAAAAAAAGTTATGCGGTACCAAACTAAAATTCCTAATTTTATATTAAAAATAATCACTAATTAATTGATCTTATTCTAGTTTCTTCATTTATTTATTTTTTTAAAATTATTAAATAATATATGCGAATTAAGTGAGTTGATCAAGATAGTTGTCCATCTTTTTATACCCGAATTTAATTCACTTTTCATATAAAAGAGTAATTTGAAATATTGCATTATTAAATAAATTTATAAAAAAAATTCCCATTCAATATGTAATTATTTGGATTCAAATTTTTTTAAAATTTTTTAATGAATTTGTCTTTGAGAGTTCCACATTTGTTTATTTGTATTGAAATTTTTTGTGTGGGTGGTTAACAGCGATTACGACGAGACACGTGCGTATGCGCTCTCGAAGCTGGGCAACGTCTTGCACACCAAGGAACTCGCTCGCAGACTCAAGGTTCGCATGATCATTATGAAAACAAACACACACACGCTGCCTGATGATTATCGATATAAATAAATAATTTATTATAAGTATTAAAAGGTGGCTTTTGTTTGTTTTCTTAAATGATTATTGTTGCTAATTTCTTTGTTGTAATATTGTTTTTTTGTTTTTACTAAAATCATCAGGAAATGGACGCCAACGTGACCGTTAACTGTGTCCATCCAGGAATCGTTAGGACCCGCCTCACCCGAGAACGTGAAGGCCTTGCCACAGGTTTCCTTTTTATTTCTACAAATTTATTAATTTAAAATAATTTTTTTGTGTTTGCTGAATTAAATGAGTTTTGAATATGCAGATTTGGCGTTCCTCATGGCTTCCAAGCTCCTGAAAACAATACCTCAGGTTATATTTGTTAGCTAATCCTTCCTTTTTTTTTCTTTTTTTTTAAATGTTCAATAAATTTAGTATTACATTGTACTGAGTTTAGTTTGTTGTGGAAGGCTGCGGCGACGACATGTTATGTCGCGACACATCCAAGGCTGGTGGATGTGTCCGGAAAGTACTTCGCGGACTGCAACGAGACCTTGCCGTCGAAATTGGGGTCTAACCTAAGCGAAGCTGCTCGGTTATGGTCGGCCTCTGAAATCATGGTGTCCAAATCCTCCAATGCGATTTTTGATCCGAGCAGCCAATGGGAGTACTAAAAGAGTAGAAAACAGGACATCATCATCAACTATATATTATAGATATAAATATCAAGAGAGAAACAGAAAAGCATCTTAATTATACGACTAGTTACTTCTTAATGTATGTTTAATTAGTAGCTAAATACAGTGGTAGGAAGGAAGAAGGAACATCGTCCTAAAATTATATATATAATTGTACACAGCTTTGAACATGTATAGTACTAGTTTTAGTAGTACGATAGTGGCATGGATTATATATAATTAATTAGATAAAGGAAGGCTTTTGATGTATGAATATATTTATGTGAAGAATGGTTTTCTTAGTTGGTACCAAGTCATGACCAGATTGGATTTGGTGTGTGTATATATATATATATATATATATATATATATATATATATAATGACACAAAGGTATAATATTATCGAATTAATTAGAGTTTGCACTGTGGACTTTGGTTGGAGATGAAAGTGTTTGGAACCCTAGTTTGTGTATATTTGTTGAATAGTATATGTTGGTTTTTCTTTAAGCAAAATATATCTGTTCTTTTGCCAAAACGGGTCTAACTCGGTAGAAAAAGAGTCATTAAGAACATGGGGTCAGTTTGTTGCATGTGGTGGTTGAATTTTGAAGAGTATCTTTTGGGCTACAGTTTGGGGCCCTACTTACTAACATGCGTGGTGGTCACCGATCGATGCATGCTTTCAATGAAAGGAAGTTCAACTTCTCGATCAAAACCCCTTTTTAAAATCACCAGTTTTCCCTCTTTTTAATTAAATAAATTTCATATTATTTTGAAAGCAGAATTCAATTCAACGCAAAACACAAAGAAGAAAAGAAGACGTGGATTTGACAGAGGTGGGAGGGAAGAAACACAGAAGGGCTCTGTCAAATGGTTAGGGCAAACAAACGAAAAGTACAAAGCATTAAAGGCAGTCACAGAAACCCTAGTTTGTTGTGAGGACTTTTTGATGCTTCCTGTTAGAGTTATCCATCTACACACGAATTCTCGAAGACCAAAGCCAAATGTGGCATGTAGACGAACACGAAGACAAAGCAGTTATGTTGTCTGAGGCTTTGTCTCCCGCCCCACAATAAATAACATCTGCCATTGCCTAACATTTCTCAGGTTGATTATTGCTGTAATTAATTCATAACCACCTTAACTTAAACACAGCTCAGCTGATGATCTTTTGATTAGCAAAAACTATAACTACAAGTTACCATTTACCAAGTTCCTTTTTACGGTGGTCAAAGGATTATAACTCGACCAAGAGACATAAATTTGTGTTGTGAGTCAAAAGCTAACTAGCTTTACCGACAGACAAAGTGAATGATCGTTTACCCTATTGCCTATGCTTTGACTATTGATGAGGATAATGTTGTACCATGATGATGCTATGTCGGATTATAATAAAAAATAAATAAAAATATTAGCAATATGGATGGTATTAGTTAATGTTTTATATAAATCCTAAATAGAGGTTCAATATAGGAAGGTAATATTGCTATTACCCTATTCCTTTCCCCTTGATCACAAGAAAAATATTGATTTCAGAGGATAGCTCAAGGATTCGATCCAAAAGAAATTATGAGTTAGAGCAAATGCAAGGTTGTTGGGCCAATGTATGTATTTCCTACAAAGTTTTTTAGTATTATTATAGTTACACATTTCAAACAACATCCTTATTAAGTAGAGATTCTTATATGCGACTGTCGTATACGATAACATACTCACACAAGAAGGATCATTGAAGGGGCGAGTGGGACAAAAATATAGGGGGTTCTTGCTTTTGTGACTGCGGCCGAGACAATGCACATGATACGACAGGCGGATGCTAGAATTTCTCCTTAGGTCATCTCTAATAGTGGGTTAAATCCTCAAATTTAGCCCTTTCACACCCCAAAACCCATCTCCAACAAGTAGGCTAAATGTGCCATGTGACTGAGCCAAACCCAATCAACAGGCTAAAAGGGCCAAATGTGGCATACTTCTTGGGTGAGCTATATCTTATTTTATTATTTTTTAGGTGGGCGAGTTGTTGTTTTTAAATTAATGTATTGTTGTTGTTTTTAAATTAATGTCTTAGTTTCTTGGGTGGGCTGTTGTTGTTTTTAAATTAATCCTATCATATCCGAAAAATATTTTTCTTTTCTTAAATCTTATTCGTGGATGTCAAAAAATTTATCCAAAAATATTTTTATCTTCTAAAATAAATTTTAAATAGGGTCTAAAATAGTACTTTAATTAAAGTATTCAATATATTTAAAGAATATACTAAAAACTAATAAAATATTGAGGAGGCTATGATTTAGCTATGCACTGTTGGAGATGATAAAAAATATAGCCCAACACTATTTCTTAAAAAAAACTATAAATAATGGGCTAAATTTTATGTGTGGTCTATGTTTAGCCCTCCACTACTAGAGATGGGCTTATTAAGCTCAACTTTTGTGGGGTTTTGTTAATTTCCTTAATATTAAAAATAAGATAACAAAAAAAAAAACCTCCGAGTTCACTACAAAAGCCAAGCCCAATATACTTGTACGGCTCATATATTCACACCCACATACAAGCCCAATAAAAAGCCCAAAAGGCTAAAACCCTGAAGTCCCGTAAACCTCTGAAGAAAACTTAACAAAACCCAACCATCTCGTCTTCCTCACTCACACACGGGGCACAACGCCAACCAGATCCTCACCCCTACCGAAAATGGCGACCACCCTGCTCCCCGAGACTGCCCAAAAGGTCCTAACCCAAGAAACTCTCCGCTCCGCTGCCAAACAGTCCCAGCGCTGTCTCACAACCCCAGTCCGTCTCCGTCGAGCCATTAAAAAATACCTCAAAGGTCTTCACCCTCTCGCCCTCTATCTGGTTTTATGTATCTATATGTGTAAATGATGCAATTCAATTTATGGGGTTTTGGGATTTTAGAGCAGGAGGAGCCCCACATGAAGAGGAAGGTGCTGAGGCTATCGGAATCTTTCAGCCAAATTAAGGATGTGAATTCGCAGCTTGTTACAGCGACTTCACAACAGCTCGTTGAGGACCCTTTGCAGTCTGTGGACCAATCCCAGAGGTGGAAGATCAAGAGCTCTTATGGAGACATCGGCCTCACCTACAGAGACGACGAGACCATTGCTTATGTTGCTTCTAGAATGCCTGCTGTGTTTTCTGCTTGTCACAGAGTACTCAAGGAGGTATGAATGAATGAAATTTGTAATATGGGTTGTTGTATAAATTTGAATAACGAGTATTGGAGCTGAGAAAATGGTGGAAAGCAGAGAAAGTTATCTTCTTCTTTTTTATAGAAATGAGGTTCTTAGCTTGGATTTGTTATGTTATTGTTCCCTTTGAATGTGGATTGGTGCAAGTAGATTTGTAGTTGTTCTGAAGTTTCGTTTTCTTATGTGTTCTGTTGTTTTACAGGTTCGTAGAAGACTGCCTGAGTTTTCTCCGGCTAGAGTGTTGGATTTTGGTGCTGGCACGGGTTCAGCTTTCTGGTGAAAAACACATTTGGTTATCTTTTGATTGCTAATCACGTAAGACTTTAATTTGGTTGTAATGTGAATTCAATGCTATAGGGCACTACGTGAAGTCTGGCCACATTCCTTGGAGAAAGTTAATCTAGTGGAGCCATCACAATCAATGCAGCGTGCAGGGCAGAAGCTTATACAAGGTTCTTAATGATTTTTCAGTTCGAACTAGTTAATTGATATGTTTTCGAGATTATTTGTAGATTAATTTGTATAGATAACTGGTTGAATTGCAGTTGTTAAAGCACCAGTCTACTAACCTTTGACCATCCGTATTGCAATTGTTCATGCATTATCAACAAGCGTCTAGAGCTCAGAAAAAACTCTGACCACTTTATGTCATGGTTATTTTAGGTCAGAAGGACTTGCCACTTATTCATAGTTATGATAGCATCCAATCATTGACCAAAAGCATCAAAAAGTCAGACAGAGAGCATGACCTTGTAATTGCTGTAAGTTAGGCAAATTATACACTTACACATCATGTTTGCCTTGGCATGGTTGGTTGGTACATATAATAACTGTTGTTTGTTACAATGGGGTGAAGTCCTATGTTCTTGGAGAGATACCGTCGCTCAAGGATCGAATTACTGTAGTACGCCAGCTTTGGGATCTGACACGGGATGTCCTGGTATGCTTTTTTTTTTTTTTTTTTTATGTGGATGAGTTTCATGCTTCCCTATGAGTTCATGATAGAAGATTTGTGATGATCCTATGTTCTGGTTTATGCCATTAACTAAGGGGACAAGTATTATATGTTTTGACAAATGATTTTGGAATACATGGGCAAAAGAAAAAATTACTTGTAATTCACTTGCCATGTTATAATTGTTTTCAAATTTTCAGTTTGGACCTTCCAAATTTTTAGCCTAATATATTTACCCTTTGATTTCCTAACATTTTATAGGTTTTAATTGAACCTGGAACACCACAAGGATCTAATATCATATCTCAGATGCGTTCACATATATTGTGGATGGAAAAAAGGGTAAGTAGTTTTCTTACTTGTTACTTGCTCCTTGATGTGGCTTTTGAGTTAGGATGCTTGTTCAATTTCTGTACTGGGAATTTTTTGTGTCTGCAAAATAATGTATAATGACACACTCATTACTTCTTAGAAATGCCGTAAATCTAAAGATGGAGCTGATGAAACTACCAAGGACCTGGTCACTCAAAAGAATGGTGCATTTATAGTTGCTCCGGTGAGTATAATGGCTCTCTAGCCCATATTTTTCTGGTGTCAAAATTAATATGTTGCCCAGCTTCTCCATTTTTTTCCTTTGAAATTGTTATTTCTCTCATTTTATTTTATAGTTCTCTTGATGCAGTGTTCTCATGATGGACAATGTCCGCTAGAGAAAGCTGAAAAGTATTGTCATTTTGTTCAGCGGTTGGAGAGGACATCTATTCAGCGTACATTCAAGGTTCTTCCTTGCATCAATTTCCTACACTCTTTCTTCTTGAAATATTTAGTACATTATGATTTAAGTAAGTGCTTTAATATTGATATTACCTTTTCTTATTTGAATTTTTATAGCGTTCCAAGGGTGGTCAGCCGTTACGTGGCTTTGAAGATGAGAAATTTAGCTTCATTGCTGTCAGACGAGGACAAAGACCACAGTTAGTATTTTTTTATTTATGTTCATGTTCAAAATCGTGGTTTCTTTAATATTCTTATAAGACAATGGAAGCTCAAAATCCAATCTCATAAAGCTACAATGGTTTAGTCAGATCTTTTTGGGTTTAATCTTTTGTCATGTTATGAACGCATCTTTAGCCGGTGTCTTTGTTATGAACGCATCTTTAGTCGGTGTCTTTGTTATGAACGCATCTTTAGCCGTCAATGACCTTAGTTTAGTTGTTATAATAAAAAACATTTTCAATTAGACCAATCAATAATTTTTTATATCAAATAACTGTGCTCCAAAGATGCCCTTCTCTTACAGTTGTCAGGTTTTTTGCTCATAAATATTTTGTGTTGGGAATGCTTTTGTCTCATGATTTCGCTGTTGTTATCCTGACCAGGGAACCTTGGCCTCTTGATGGTCTGAAATTTGACACTTTGAAGGAGCAACAGGCTAAACGGAGCCCTGAAGATCTTGAAATTGACCTGGGTATGTCTTACAAGTTACATGAGTATCCTTTTCAGAATAAATATTCAAGAGCCCCAAAATGAACTTGTCTATGTGATTCCATGCATTAATTACTAACATTCTGGCCATTTGTAAACTCATATTTCTTCATTCTAAGGTTTTGTGTTTGACCTGGACAGAGGAGCTAAATGCCTCGCAGCAAGCTGACCTCATTCCATTTGAAGAACCGGATCCAGTTAACTATGATTCTGATGTTATGGAATCTGATGTTGCTGATGAAAATGACGAAGAGGAGGAAGATGAAAGAGGTCATGCTGATCTTGGGGGTGGTTGGGGCAGGATTATCTATATGCCTGTACGAAGGGGCAAGCAGGTTACAATGGATGTTTGTCGATCAACCAAACGGGATGGTTCGGAAGGCCAGCTTCAGCGGGTGGTCGTGACAAAGAGTAAGAACCCTGCACTACATCAACAGGCCCGAAAGTCTATCTGGGGGGACTTATGGCCTTTCTGAATACCTCGTCACGCTGTAACCACTATGTATACGAAACTATGTTGTTATGTTCAACGAGCCTTTAATTTGTTCTTCTCAAGACGGGGTTGGATCCAAATTTTCCCCTTCAATTTATTGTGCCCTTTTAGTGAGTATTTGACATGATTTTACTCTTTTATCACTTTCGTATCATTTAGGTTGCCTTTTGGGTTACCCTACATGGAAATTCGGTTTCAACCTGCTTGAATAATTTCATAAAAGATTCCGTATGATCGCTTAAGTACGTAAATTAGTGTTAGAGCATCTCTAAGGGAGATGTCAAATGCTAAACATCAAATTTAAATTTGATGGCTGATGTGGCAATTTGATATTTACATACTTTTACACTTCACTTGATATGTCAAATAAATAATTATTGTAATAGTCAAATCATTTAAGATAAAGCAGAAAAAAAAATAAATGAAAGTAATAGCTATCTATCTTTAAAAAATAATAAAATATTTATTTGACATTTTGCTTTTGGGATGTCAAAAATAACATCTCAACTTCTAGCCTTCATTCCACATCAGCTTTGACACATCGGTTGGAGTGATGTGAGATGTTATTTCTAGCTGTTACATGTTTATGTGGCACGTTTGACATATCGGTTGAAGATGCTCTTATACATAAATTAGTAACACTAGTGTTCTAGTACGACACAATAATTTTCATTCTAGTGTTACAAATTTTAAATTCTAGCAAAGTTGCAATAATTTCAACTTTGAGGTTTCATTGCTCCAGGACCACCATTCATTGGTTTATTTTGGGCTAAACTTTAAATCAATGTGGGAACCCAATTTATTAACAGCTTAACAAAGGCAAAGCCATGTGGATAGGATGGTATGGACTAATTGCACATTTGCAATTGATTAACCTCCCAATTAGATTCGATTTCAGTAAACAATCCAAAATAAATGTGGAGCAGTTTTGAGAAAAGCTATAAAGCCATTGAAATGGGACAAGGAAACAATTACTACTTTAAGCTGTATCCATCAAGTCGCTTTGGTAAGTTAAATGGGTATTGCTATTAAGTTAATCATATCATGTGATGGTAGTACCCACTACCAAGTCAAACAAATGATTAAAAATAAAAACCCAGAAAACTTGTAAGATTTTATTTTATTTTTCACAATTGCAGGCACGTTGTACACGTTACAAAGTAAATAATTCTTTAAAATTAAATGGACGATGCAAAAAAAAACTCCACTCAACCTATTTGTACAATGCAAAAGGGTGGTAAAACTAAAATCGTGCGACAAAAGTTAATGGAGTCTAGCTCAGTGAAAAAGGGTCTTGTTTTGTAGATTGGAGGTCTCAAGTTTGAACTGCTATTGTATCTTAGTTGTGCCTATGTGTGAAAAATCATCATCTCCTGTAGTTTAAACTATCGCTTGTACTTAAAAAAAATTGTGCAACAAAGAGAGCAACATGTTCTTATTTCCAAGAGTTAATTTTCATGTCCTATTTTCAGCAAATCATGCCATCATGTAGCTCAATTATTTCATTTCTTTTGCCATTCACAGACAATGCAGCATAGCATGTTGACTACACAAAAAGCCTCCAAATCGCTATTCAATTATGGGATCCTTGTGAAAATTGCTCACACTAGTTGCCTCTGTTTTTTTTAGGGAAACCTACACCCCTAGGCCTCCTCCAAAATTGCCCTCTTATTCAATTATGATACGACTCATTTTGAAGCTTTTCGGACTTGTGCATGCAAGCCAAATTATTTCTACCTAGTTGGCTGTTTGTAGGATCAAATTATTGGGCATACCTACAAATAAATTTGTAACAGAAACAGAAAGGCAACTCTGCCTTTTTGGCAAATGAAATTGAAATCTACCCAAAATGCTAAGGTAGCTTCAGTCAATATTCAAGACTAAGAAACACTACAATTCAAATGAAATTGAAAAACCAACTTTGACACATACTGATAATATCCTACAATTTTTCTTTTCTAATTTTTGGAAACATTCAAATCAGCAAGGAATCAACAAAAGACTCCAATTGACCATGATCTTGATCTGCCTTGAGATCCTGCTCATATTCCCCACAGATTTTCCATGTCATAGCAACTCTTTCTGCAGCTGCAGCAGCTTCTTCAGAATTCTGACTCCTGGCAGGGTCAAACACTTGAACAAAGTCATAACAATCTTCAACATTCTCACCACAAACCAAGCCCTCCCCAAAACAATCATCGTCTTCCTTCTTCATATCATCAGACCAAGACGCATGAAAATAATTAGGAACTTCTGCATCATAAAACCCAACTTCTTGTTCATGATCTCCCTCTCCATCACAAAAAGACCCAACTGGGGTTTTAACTGGAGACACCCTAGTAGGCTTTGGGAGATGAAGTTTGGTCCTTTTTGTTGTTGCACCAATATTTTCTTGGTCATCATCACTTTTCTTGGCCTCCTCAGCTTGGACACATTTTGATTTTGGTTTTGGTGCAACTTCTTGAGTGCTGGTTTTTTGGATTCTGAGTCTTTTGGCGATGTGGGTGTTCCAGTAATTCTTGATCTCATTGTCAGTTCGACCAGGAAGCCTTCCAGCAATGAGAGACCAGCGGTTGCCGAGAAGGGCATGAAGCCTCACAATTAGGTCATCTTCCTCAGGAGTTATGTTGCCTCGCTTTATATCAGGCCGCAGATAGTTCATCCATCTTAGCCTGCAGCTCTTCCCACATCGAAGAAGCCCTTCATTTTCCACACCAAGAATTTAAAGAAGGAAAAAAAACCCAATAAACCAATTGTTACAATACAATTTATAAGACCAGAACAGAAAGGAAGAAGAAGCAAAGAAGCTGTTAGACTAAATGAATAAATAAATTACCAGCTTTATTAGGCAAAGAACTCCAATGGCCTTCACCATGGGACTGGATGTACTGAACGAGCAATGCGTCTTCTCTGGCCGTCCATGAACCTCTATGCAGACCCACCTTTGAACAACAGGGTGCTCTGCCCATTTTATGGAGGACAAAGACTCTCTGCTTCAGCCTAACCAAGACTCTCAAGACAGAGGACCACACCACCTTCTTCAGATTTTATACCATGAGCATTGTTGTGACATTGTGAACATTAATTCTAGAAATGCCACAAGTGCATTTTCATACTTTTCCTCATTGACTAATTGGAGAATAATTTACATGTAACGAAATCTCAATTTGCGTATCTATGCATCTCTCACCGCATGATTAATGAATTATTTGTACATATAAATGTTAATTTATGTCATTTTTTATTATATTTTTCTTTGCAACCAAAACTTACACGTCACATAGGGTACATACTATACTAGACTTTCATTGCTTTATCCAATCCTATGATATGAATCACATTTGTCATGTATTTCATTCACATTTAATTCTTAGAAGATGTGTTACATGTGCTCCTCATGAAATTTTGTCACCATTTAAAAAGAAAAGCTTGTCACATAAGTTCTGCATTTTTCGTTTGCCCTAGTTTCTTTCCAGACATGCGGTGGGTCCATGCCATTGACATGCACATCCTTAACACCAAAGAGGATTTGCTTCATGATAAATAGGGTTCGTCTTCAATCTTATTCTCGAGTTGTATTTTGGTCTCTTAATTAAATAGTTTACAAATTCTTTATTAATTGGTCTATTGGTCATACTGTTACATTATGTCAATATTACCGTTAATTTGAGAATTAAAATCGTCAATTTATACTAAAATGTTAACCCTTAATTAATTAAAATCTAGATGAAATGCTATAAAAATCAGAAAACTAAAAACTGAAATGCCCAGTGGTAAATAAAATAAATAAAATAATTATTATTTTAAAAAAAAAAACCAAAAAATTAAAAATTAATGAAAATAAAAACCCACTAGAACCCTCCCCCACGTCCATCTCTGCCGTAAGAGTTTTATGGTAAAAAGTGAAACATGGAAGAAGTTGATGTCAAACAAAGACTCGCCAACAGTTGATTGTTGAAAATGAATCAATATTGAAGAGGGAGGATCTGCTAATTGCTGGAGAGTCAACTGATCCGTGTGGCTTTGATCGAGGATGAGTAATGGAGGCTTGATTGGAGGAAGTCATGTCTGGTCTAATATCTGCAACGCACCCGACAAAACAACAACAAAGTTAAAAATGACCCGCGTGCGAGCGACGGTGGCTCCGACGAGGCAGACGGTGACGTAAGGATTGCTGGTGATGATATGGTGGTGAGAGTGGTGCGGCGTTCCAAGCGTAAAAGGCTTTAGGCACGCTGTGAAGAGGCGGTGAGGATGGAGCCCTTCTCTAGAACAGAGGGAAAGTGAAGAGGGAAGAGAGAGTATAGAGGGAGATAGGGCAGAGGGGAGAGAGGGAAAGGGGGAGACGAAGGGGAGGAGAGATGGCGCTGCAGGTTTTTTTGTTTTGTTTTTTCTCCAAAAAACTTATTTTTATTTTTTTAGCTATCAAAAGTCCTATTTAACCCTAAAAATGTAGCATGTGCTGCTCACATGATTTAATTTGACAAAAAATGTCAGGGTAGGACTAATTCGATGAATAATAAAGAGTTTGTGGACAAATAATTTAGTTGATGGACCAAAATACAACTCGAGTATAAGTTTGAGGATAATTTGAGTAAATAATCATGATAAATAAATAAAAAAATAATTTATAAATATAAATTTTAAATATATGGGCACACCATATAAAATATTTCAATTAATTAAATTATTCCACACCATATAAATATTTATTTATTTCAACTTGCCTCTTAATTTTAGAAGCAAATTAAAATAAATATGTTATTGCAAATGGAAATGGATCTCTAACCTCTCACCAAACCAGACTGCTTCTCATTGAATACCACATCATTCTCACTTGCAGGCATATCTAAGTAGTTAGTAGCAGATCATAACCGTTGCAGCATGTGGTGCCCTACATTACATTCCACACCATATTTATGCTCTTTCATTGTCCTAAGCTCACATTTCAACACACTTGTCTTTCTTTCATTCTTCTTAATGCATGACAATTAATCTACTCAAATAGCATCCAATGCGAACGCTTTGAATTATCTGAAAACACTTTTGGTCTATAGTCCTCCCACCCCTTAGCTATGAGCTTTAAAAATTGTTCTCTCAACCTCCTAACGTACTGATATAGCAGCTCCTCCCCATTTTTCATAATTATTCACACTTGTGACATTCTAATGTTCAAGTAAGTCATTCTGAAGCCTCTGTTTCCCCCATCATAATTAATGAGTGCTTATCATTCTTAGTACAGTAGAGCGCTATCAATCACAGCCGCCCACCACCCTTAAAAGCCACAGATTCTACTGCAGCAGAGCATTTAAAAAGAGAGAAGTCGAAGGGAGAGCATTTAGCCGAGACGGAAGAGCAACCACCCAAACCACCCAAAATTTAATTTCATTAATGAAATGTCAAGAAGACATACAATAATGTTTCTGAGTGCAAAGATTTCAGAACAGAAGATGCCCCACAGACACCTGTATTATACACACTTGTAAAAATATATGATATACACATCTCCTAATCTAGGGGATTAACTGCCTGCCACATAAAACTCAGTATAATTTCTGCGCTGAAAAACCAACAAATTAAAGAATCATATAAATTTTACTTGTATAAGATGTTCCAATACAAAAAAGCAATTCCACCAGCCGCTTGTGGACACCTGGTGGGACTGCAGGTGAATTGGATCACTGTTGCCGCCTGGCATGACCTGACTGGACTACAATACATTTGGTAATCTTCAAGGGTGCACTTCAAGGGTGCACACTAGGCAAACTGTCAATGATACTGCATTGTACAAGCACCAAGAATTATTTAGCCAATACCAGCGGTGATTGCAAGGATGCATAATCACTGTCCGTCTTTGGGGATTTTAACGACGAATAGGTGTACCGTAATTGTGGTAGGTTCTAATACGTCCGTCCCAGCCGGCAGTGACGATCACAAGGCCCCACAAATTAGGACCAGACATGCTCTGACAAGCACTCTTCAAAAATTTGTAGTCGGATCTACACATTGTTGGGGAGACGGCCACCGGACTAGAATTTACAAGTTTCTCCTCAGGCCAAGTTGCAGTGCCCTTTGGCAAGGCCTCCAACAAAAACCCACGACCCAAAGAGAAGCAATCGGGTGAAGAGAGGTGCATTTTCTGTTCTACTTTCTCATCGAAACTGAGATGCTTCAGCTGATTATCAAGGCAACTTCCCGGCATGTCCCCAGTGAATCTAGGGGATGGAAGTGTTCCTGGAATGATGTTCACACCATTCCAAGGTATAGCAATCATTGAGTTGTGGGACACAAAACTCTCACAAGACCATATGTTCCTCGGTCGTGAAGAGGTCATGTCCTGGCTATTATAGTTCCAGATGCGAACATTTGAATCCTCGCTTGCTGAGACAATGTGCGTTCCGTCTGAGGTAAAAGATGCTAACATATGGTTTCCACCATTTCGAAGACCTAATGAGAATTGATAAAAACAATCAATGATAGAATCGAAGGAGACTTTGGGGGTGGGGAATAACAATAACTTTATAAAAGAAGAAGAGATGACACATACCCCTAAATTTGCAGACGACATCAACCCCATAAATTACACGGACTACTGAATCAGCAGAAGTCACCATAACTTGGCTTGGGTTGCTTGGAGAAAACTGGGGAATCATATTACATTAGTATACTGCAGTAAAGTAAAGAAGTGAAAATGGAAGAAATAACATAACCAATTGTCCATAACCACCTGAAAGCCAGTTATCCGTTTTCCAGGTGACTTCTTCTTGCCCTGTATGCTTATCGGAGCATCCAACTCCAGATGATTATCTGAAAAAATTGAAACCATGATCATGAACTACTCAGATAGAATAAGACAAAACATTAACACAAGCCTTAGCAGCCCATGGGTAGATCTCGCCTGTACAAAATTGCCTTGCAAGAGAAGGATGCTAAGAGCTCAAACACTAAATCAGAAAGTTGCATATAATGATCTAACATTAGACATTTTGAAATATCAGGCCAGATTTTTTTTATTAAAAAAAAACATATATATATATCATGTAATAACATATCAAGAAAATCATTTCATGTTAACAGAATTTGCAGGGAAGATAAGGAGAAACTAAAGCATTTAATTATCAGGATTTCCCAATTTACTATTAGGTTTCACAAATCTGGTTTTAATTAGAAGCGCCATGGTAGCATGCTATTAAGAAAATTTCACTATTAGGTCTTCATACCTATGATGTTATAAAAACAGCAGTTTCCAGTCACAAAACCGACGATTCCTCCCTGCAAATATCAAATAACAAAGTCATATAAACAAAACCAGTTTGTTTCATGCTTAATTTTTCATTGTCAAGCAAAAAATTCCAACAGACCTTTCCATCAGGACGATAAGATACAGCAGTGACTATCTCACGAACATCAATATAATCAACAACCAGACAACGAATAACTTCCCAGATGCGAACTTTTCCATCTATTGAACCGCTGATGAAGTAATTATCATCCAGAGGGTTGAAATTAACACATGTCACTGCAACAAGTATCACAGCTTTAGATAATCATTGCAGAACTACTTGAAAATGAGAGAGAATTGAGAACATAACGCTATAGAGAACCAGCATAAACCAAGTTATTGATTCACTACATTGTAAAAGAATGCAAACAAGTAGCAAGGCTCACCATAATTATTGTGAGAGAAAACTCTCAGGCATCTGTCACATCCTACTTGCCATAGACGAACTGTCTTATCAACAGAGGATGAGAGCAGAAACTGCAGCACACACAAAGAAGACAAAGAGAAGATTAGTTTCACCAAGTTCAGTAGATTAAAACAAACTTTGGGGCAAAGAAAAATTGCAATAGGGAATAAAACCCAATACTAACCCCTTTCTTTGACCATGAGAGATCTAAGACCTCCCTGCTGTGTCCCCGAAACTCATGAACAGGCTTCTCCAATAAACGGAATATCTTTGGAGGAAAAATGACACATGTTGAGTCCGATGATCTCAATCTCTGTGCCTTATCTTTATCCACATTTGGAGAGTCTAACTTAGAAAACGGATTTGTTTTGAAGTATAAAGAAGAAGGATCACCAGAAATATCAAATTTGTTGAATCCCTCATCCTCGATCACCTTCCACACGCGCACAACACCATCTTCACCAGCACTTGCCAAGTATTTCCCATCAAGACTGAACTTCATGGACAAAATTGTACCTTCATGAGCAGGAAAATCTTGCCCAGCATAAAGTGAAGACAGTTCTTTGGTCCGTTTTTTACTTGGATAAACTCGGACTCTTCGCATACCTGTTCCTGATGCAGATTTAAGACTGATGGGGCTCAATGCAGCCTCATGTTTATCAACAACGCACATCCCAATTCCTAATTTCCTTAACCATCCCCTTTTAACTTTCTTTTTCGCATCAAGAAAGAACCTAGCATTATCAACTTCTCTCTGCAACAATTGCTGAATTGAAGGAGATGGTGCTGGTGCATGGTTTGTATGAATCTCCTCAACACTAACCAATTGATTTAGTCCCACTTGACCTAATCTGCAAAGCCTTCCATCCTGACCCAATTCATTCACAATGATATCCATTCTCTGATTTAAAGTCCTCACTGCACATCCAAAATTCTCATCCAAAGCACCATTTCCTAGGGACTCCCGAGCTTCATTTGACAGAGCAGATGCTGTGGACTGGCTTGAGCAAGACGCCTCTTCCAATCCCGAAGTTCTCAACACCACACAGCTATCTTCTTTTATTCTATCAATACTCAGTTCAATTTTTTCAGCACAGTCATCTCCTGCTTCTTCTTCCATGATTAAATTCCGATTCAAATCTAAACCCATCCATTGCAGGAACTTATGGCGGCGCTCATGAACACTATCCAGGTTCTTAGCCCAAACCTCATCATACCTCAAGAAACCTGAAGTACTAGAACTAAATTCATCACAACCATCTGAACCCCAATCCGAAACAGAAGACAGGTCCTCACGGGTATCATAAAATTGATCCTCACGCTCTTCACTATAACTCCCCATCAATTCACTGTTTTCCCCTCTTTGTTTTCAACCCATGAGATCCTGAGTCAAAAACTAAAAACAATGAGAAATTTCAATTTTGTTCTAACCTCACAATTAGATAACAAAAAACACAGATCCTGAAATGATCCTATCTTCAGTCCAAACATATGATTTTCTCACAAAACGCAAACCCAAATCAGAAAAAAGAACAAAGGAAGCCAAACCCAACAGATTGTTTCCAAAACCAAATGAAAATCACAATAAAAAAAAGTACAGTTTTGCTCACCTGGGTCACCACCAAACTTCGGTCAAACCCCAGAAATCTAATCCCTCATAGGGATTTCCACTTTCTCAACCCCTTCTAATTTCCCTTTCTCCGTCATCAGCAAAAGTTCCCACTTGAGGAAGCAAAGAATACTCACAACATGAAACTTTAAACAAATGAAATAAACTAATACACTGAAACAAACATAAAATAATAGACAAGACAGAGAAAAGGGCAAAAATTTGCCTCGGTTTGTGCGCCCGTACCAAGAAGAGAAGAGAAGAGAGTGGAAGGTGCTCCTTGTTTGCGTTGTGTTGTGTGTCTTTTTTCTCTATCTTCCTCGCTCATCCACACTGTCTGATACAATTTGATTGGTACGGAACGGATCCCCCAAACCTTTGTAAAACTGTGGTCTTTGTTTTACTTAGTTTTAACTCTTTTGAGTTCCCTTTTTCCAATGACCACGGTTCTATTTTTTTATTGTTTTATTTTTAACCAAATTCTGGGATTGGATTTGGGTTTGGGTCTTGGGTTTTAGTTCTGGTTTTTACTAATGACGTCTTTTTCCCTCCAATTATTACAGCATGAGGAGGAGTGTCTGCACTTTCATATTTTCTTTTTCTTTTTCTTTTTCTAGAATCTTTAGTTGGAAAAAAAGAAGTGGAAATGACTTTTCAATAACGTTGAATTATTTTAAAAATAAAATAGAGCTATTCATATAGCAAAATTAGGTAAACAATTATACGCGTGATTGTCCTTGAAGCCTCTAAGAACTTTGTTAATTCAAATTTTCAACCGTCCAAATGTTGAAATGAACAACACCGTACTATTGTTTAATGTTTAAACTTACTAAAGCAATCAACAAGTATCCCTTCTCTTAAAATAAGGTATGTATGACACATCGGTGCATATGTTAAATTAAGTATGTAATAATTATCTAACTAGTTGTGTAATGAGAGCTCCAACACGTACATAAAATGTAGGTTGGAAGGCATGAGAATGAATAAGGAAAAAGGGTTAAATACCTTTTTGTTATTGGATTTTATACGAAAATTCAATTTGGTCATTGAGAAAAAAATTAGTCAAATTGGTCACTATGTTTGCTAAAATTTAAAATGTATTCAGTTACCTTCCGTTAAATGCTGTTTTTATTTTTTATTTTTTAAGAAGCACATTCAATCTTCTTCTTTTAACTCAGTATTTTTTCCAATAAACCATAATTGGTTGAGTTTGAGGAAGAAGACCACAATAATAAGAATAATAATTGCACTTAACGAAAAATAAAGAAATGTTTATAAATTATAAATTTTAGGAAACGCAATGATCAATTTGGCTAAAGAAATTTCACAGTAACGAAATTAAATTTTCGTGTCAAATTCAATGATTAAAAAAAAGGTATTCAACCCTTTTTATTAAAAAAAAATTCAACAAAAGATGGAGTTGACGAACCTGGATTAGTAAAAAGGAGCTCATTCTGTCCCGCGTGTCAACACCCCCTATTGACTACGAAGTCTTGGTCGAGATTTTTGAATTGAGAGTTCTTCTAACAACGGGCCCACTTTGAAAGGTCAAGTTCTCGTGAAGTTGAAGCAAATTAGGTTAACAGTTAGCCAAAAAAAAATTTGTTTTTATTTCATGTTTTCAATAGTTTTTATTTTTTAGGCAATGAAACTTTGTCACCAAAAAATAATTAAACAAATGTATGAGCATGACCGGCCACTTCCATCCAAAACCAATAATAAAGAGGCAGACAACAATGATTTCTTAATAAAGTTATTTTGTTCTTTTCTTTTGTAAATAACATGAGATGTCCCCACACTCGAATGATAGGATTAATTCTCGCTCGGAATTCAATTCGTTCCTGATCACAAAATACTTTCAACGAATTTCTAACCCCTGCCATTGAGGCACTAGATAGCTCGCCAGTTGAAGGTGGTAGGTGGCAGTTTGCCAATCACACCACACCTTGTGGTTAAGTTATTTTGTTACTTTGATTTTAGGTCAAATTACTTTTTAAAAAATTACACAAAAACATACAAAAAAGAAATATGGATAAATTATTATACATTTGTTTTATTTTCTGCTATTTTTTTTCTTTTGTCAAACTTCTTGTGTGGGTTTGAAGCAGTCAAACATATGCCATGAGACCTTTTGAACCTTTGGTTCTTTCCAAATGAGAAATATTTATATAAAAATAATAATAATAATAATCAATGCCATTTGAATAAGCGCCAATCCCCTTTCAACCTTCGTTTAAGATGATCTCAATTAATTTCTTAGGCAGCCTCAGTTTATGAAAATTATCAATTTCATTATTTTGTGTGTATGATGACACACTGAAAAAAATTGAAAATGAAGGCCCTTTTTTGAATCCCAAACTTTTATTAGAGTTGTATTTTGTAATTAGCTCCATTTTCCCTCACTGATGCGGGAATGATTTTGTGGACGGTACTGGAAGACACAACGAATAGAATCTTGCCTCTCCAATTCTAATGGCCCAGAAAAGAAATAACCAATAGGCTCAGACGTTGCAAAACATTTATGCAGGCCCTGCCCCTGTTGTACACTAAGCTGGCTTAGCAGTCCTGGGCCTTTTCTACAACATTTTTTGCTTTCTTTCGAAAATACCACATTATTGATCATATCTCGACAATAGCTCGAGCTTCAATAACGCATTTGAGTTTCACTTTTGAGGAAGATATGATCGGCAATGTAATCAGTAAAATGTTATAAATAATTTAAAAATTAAAATTAGAGTACATTGGCAGACTTTACAAGGCCTTTCGAACTATGGAGAAGATGCAATTGGGTCTTGCTAGAATTCATTTTCCAAGTTGCCAGAGGCCCAAGAAAATAAAGCTAAGAAAGAACCAAATAAAATACACTAAAGATCATTAGGGTTAAGCCAGTGAGGTATAGCTCAGTTCATTGAGCTCTTCCACCTCCATCTATTTGAGCAAATGTTCGAAACCTCAAACATCCAATGAATATTTTGTATAAACCCACCTCTTCCTTGTAATAATAATATAAAAAATCATTAGGGTTAAGATTGAGAAATTGTAAACGTTCATAACAACAATGAAAACCGACAAACACGAAATTACAATAATACAAACACACAAGGCTTTTTTCAATGTAACGACGTCCCTTTAAACCCCAAAGAAGAAGGAAAGCCGAAAGCTTACAGAAAAATCAGCAACCACAAAAAGGATGTGGTGGTCCAAAAGTAGCACTTCTCTGCGCCCTATTTAGGGAGACTATGGGGTTCCATTCTTGGAGGCTTTTTAGGTTTAGTGCGGTGGTGAGGCCCTCCTTCTGTACACACACACTAGAAGACATTAGACACCAACCAATTAAGTGGTGATTGTTTCAAAAATACTTGATTTTGTGACCCTTCAATCTTTCATATGGTTGCAATGTCTGCATCATAGTTAGCCCTTGCAGTTAGTAGTTGACTTGGATAGTCGCTATAGTTGATTTGTGGTTCATTAGGATTTATAAGCAATTGTGTTCCTAGCTAATTAGTGGAACTTTGACAAGTTTGTCAATTAAGTACTCAAATTACCTCTCTCATGGTCTAGGCCCGTCACCACCTTATCGGTGACTCAAGGCGATCCCTATAAATTTTCTAATTCATTTTTAAAGAATGGCTTAAATGATTCTTAGGCCTAGTTCGGGAATGATTCTAGGAGCTATGCGGAGAAGCACTATATATAATCACTTTAAGTGATTTTAAGCGATTTCAAGGAAAATCACTTCACACGTGCTTCTTCATAAAATCACTTAAAACCACTTAAAGTGATACATACAGAAGTGATTCTCTGTAGAAGTGAGTTTGACCAATCCAGAATCACTCTCAAACGTGTCCTTAATTTTAGTATTGTGGTGTCATTATCGACAATTTTTCACCACTCGACGTCCCTCTATTGTTGATTTTGAATACTATACCCTTCTACTGATTAATGATCACGCCTATCTTGAAATTTAACATTGTAGTGGTTGAATTTAGAATACCGGCTACTAAATAATAGGGCACTCATGGATGCTTGTAATTTGGGAAACAAGAAAGGAAGAATATTTTGCACTTGTTTACAAATAGAAGTAAAATTTTACGCGTACAAGAAACACACATGTTACATAATAATTCTTTTATGTTTGACTTAAAATGACGGGCAGATATCTTTCATTGTTATTAACTTATTCATGGCATCTTAGCACCCACGAATATTGGTGTAAGAGTCATACCCACCCACCCATCTAAAATATTATTATACAGATATTTCATGTATCCAAATGAATAAATTAAATCATATTATCAAGTAAGTAGGAGTTTTTACATTCTTATCAATAGCAGTGTAATATGTGTGCAGAAGTTTTTCTTCTTTTCGTGTTTTTGTTGATTTATTTTTGCATATATGTTAAACTGTTTGCATAAAGGAGTATCTTTTTACCGGTAAGAAAGCAAGTAGTGTTGGTTCATTAATTTCCAATTCAAAGTTTTCAAATCAAATCAAATGCACTTGTGTTGTGTTTGTGCGTACTCGATCGTGTATGCATGCATTATTACTTACAAATAATCTTATACAAATATGTGTCTTGCATTATATATGTGATCAAAATTAAAATATATCATTCACAAAATTATTACATTATATATAAGTATATAGGGTTTAGGGTTTATATATGTAAGCTCTATATATATATATATATATATATATAAAACACACCATTAGGTTAATTAAAAATTGATACCTCAATCTTTTCCAACTAAGGCTATTATAAAGTTTGTTGTTTTACATGATTTTTAGCCCCTTCTTCTTCACATGTGAATGAGGGCACGTGGATCACTTGCAAAAGTTAACCAGAAAAAAATATAGATGTATGTTAATGGAAGTTGCGTAAGCTTGGCCTGCAAACTTTGGTTGTTTTGGGAAATGTAGGTGGCTTGGACCCTTTGAGGTTTGGCCTGGCTAGACGCCGGCCTTCACTATGTCATTACATATAGGGAATGGCCTGCCCTCCCTTGTGCTTTTAAGCCCCCCGTTTGCTTAGCTAATTATTGAATCCCATATGCACCAAAATTTGGTCATGTGTTGATGTTGCACTAACTCCACGCCACCCTCTCGTGCTTCAACACTGTGTTCACTACCTAAGTTCTTTTGCAATTACCTTAATTATTCCATTCATTTAAATTAAGAAACCACATTTATAGATAGTCAATCGCTGATTGGAACAATCATAAATTAGGTTAAAACCGTCACATGGGCAGTACAAGTTTTATGTTTTTTTTATTTGTCAATCAATCAATCAATCAATGCAAATGCTTAAGTTGTAGGGTTTAGTTTTTGAATTTTGGCTAAAGGCATCTAGATGCACCGCTGATTAATAGACTAATGCAAATTTATATTCATTTCATCTGGTCGATCAATAAACTGCTGCAAATTTAAGTTTTAAGATTTAATTTCTCAAATTTTAAATAAGCTAAGGTAAATTCGTAAGCGAGTAACTCATAAGTTAATAAATTACATTCATTCCAACTTAAAATCCATGTTATGTTATGCATCTCATTCACGTATATGGATAGGTAGGAATAATTTAATAGCAGTTGGAAAATATATCCCAAATTAAAGATGTTGTTAGAGAATAACTTCACGCATATGTATGCTCATGAAGCACAAAGATGGAAGTTGGTGTAAATTCAACTGAGATTTAGTGGGTCCAGAACAAAATCTTGCAAGCTACTATGGAAGGAGGCCTGGCCAAATCGGACGGTGGGAATCATCCTATGAGTTCACATTGATCAAAACATATTCACTTTGACCATGTATTAATATTATATGTATATATGGAGGGAGAGGAGGTTTTGAAAGTGATGTGTAAATGTGTTGTGTTGTGTATGACAAAGTCATCGTCCAAGTTGCTCCTAAAACCCCTTTTGCTGACGTGTGGCGCACTATCCACATGCGGTCCACGTCAACATGGGGACCCACTCACGTGACATCATCTTCATCATCCTAGGTTAGGCGTATGGCGGGTTGGGTTGGGACGAATTTTCTGATCTTTTTGATCAGATGGACGGCTCTTATTGAATCTGCGATTGGGATTCTTTTCTTCCTTGGTAGGGTTTTGGAGATGATGGATGGGCATGCGCATGTATGACGTGGGTCCCACCCTACAACGCTCCACCACCGCCCAAAATTTTAGACGAGATTTTCAATGGCTGGCCATGGCTCTTGTGCTTTTGGCTTCAACATCACCGCACACGTGGCACCATGCCAAGGTTTTTTTTTGTTTTGTTTTTTTTCTGGGGTGTGGGGCCTGCCTTTTGAAGATGCCTCCACATCTGACGGCTTCTATTCGCGCCGGTTTTGCCAACGGTACTGATATGGTACAGTTGCTTGTAGTCTACTGCAACTCTATACAGTAATAGCCACGTATATTTGTAGAGGAAAAAGTGTAGATCACTGCACTTAAAACTTATTAAAGTTTAATCTAGTGTATATATATATATATATATATATATATATATATTAAAAAAGAATAAATAGTTCTCAAAGTTGTTCAAACAAAAAAGGTCCCTTATTTACCTAACACTTTCAGAAGTGATGAAAATGTCTTTAGACTTCAAATGGTAAGGGGACAACCATGCAAGTACAAATAATCTTTTTCATACAATTTACGGATAATTTGTTGACAGAGTAGGACAAATTGTCATTACTTTTGAGGTTTAGACTTTAATTTACTAAGTTAATTAAGTTATTTTTTTAACGTATTAATCAAACCAATGGATGTTTCCCACGTGTCTATGTTAAGAGCTTATAGACTTAAATAAAACACTATCACATTAATTGGTGTTTGGTACATTTGAGAAATTCCTTAGTTCGGTAGGTGAGGTATATTAATAAAATCAATAGGTGTTTTCCATGTGTCGATGTTAAGAGCCTATAGAACTATACTAAAAACAAATGAAATACTAATTAATGTCTCTAGTATTTGAGAAATTCTCTAGTTTAGTAGGTGAACTATGTCACATGTCCGACCATACACAAACAAGAAATTCATGCATTAAGAGGGGATGTATGAAGCGTAAATACAAAAAAGTCTTCTTGTTTATATGTATGATTAAACTTAGATGCGTAGCGCGATTCACCTGAAAATTTAAGAAATTTCTACTTAGTACTACCGAAAGGGATTTGAAGTAGAATTAGGTGGGGGCCATTGTGGAAATATGATTAGGTATTCTAATAATGTCATACCAGATGTGTTCAGAAAGAAAAGAAATATATATCATATGGTCCTACATGATTGATGAATGGAGAGGCAGAGAGGGTCCCATTTTCATCAATCAAGGCCATGATGACAAGGAAGAGCCCAGCCAATCAGGGCCGTTCAAGTTCAATCATTCAGCTTCAATTCAAGTTAGATGTCAGTGGCTCAGTGCATCGTCCACGTGTCGCTCGTTTACTTAACCAACACAGACCCCTTGGAATCTTAAGTGACAAGTGAAACAACGGCTGAGTCTGCTATGCATAATAATGCATGTGCAGGGTTAAGGGAATGTTTGGTACTTCGGTTTGGTTGAGCTTCCAAAATGCATTTTTTTTTTTTTTTTTTTTGGCTTTTGGATTTAGCAACATTTGATAGAAGTAATTTCTGGCTAATTGATGTGCTTAAAATATGGTTATCATCATCATCCTTCACTTTTCTTTTTGCATTAAACTATGAGATCGCGAATGATCTGCAACATAATATAAATATATATATGCTTTGAATACAAGAGATTATTTTGTAATCGTTTATTTTCAAATGATAATGATTTATGATCAGTGCTATTCTGAGTTCAATGTCATGAAAAGATTTTGTAGACGTACGTGTGTCATACTTTGGACTGATTCACTTCAGCCAGAGAGATAGAGCAACATGAAGTAGTCTATTTCACTCCAACATTAATACTTATTTTTACTTTCTAGAATATTCAACAACTATCTATCGTTGATGACATTTACTTAGTGCATGCGTGTTGTTAAACTAATTAACCTAGTCAGAAACTCATCCTAATTCCTAAGACTTTCAATGAAATGTATTGGTAGCAACGCAACGCGTACTAGTGCTCGTTAATAGTCAAATGCAACAACAAATTTCACTTTTCAAAAATAGGACCAAAACATCATAATACTCAAAATTGAAGTAGTTGAATGTAGGGATTTCATTGAATGGTTCTTTAATTCAAGTGTAAATACATCTCCTGCATTAATAATGTCAAATAGTAGAACAAGTATGATGTTAGAGAGTCATTTTTGGAAAGAGATGGGGTTTTGTCAAGTCGGCATTCAGGAGAATATGTAAAACCTCTAAACCAGTAGTTATGTAGTCAAGTCGCTTTTCATACCTATATTTTCTGCATAATGCCATCAAATTTGGCATCAAATTTATTACAAATAATCTATCAGAGAAGGCTTTTATTATGACTGTCAGTATAAACAAAGGAAATATCAAAGTTACATAAAGTTGTAAAAAAATTCAAACAAGCAATTCCAAAGTTAAGTAAAGACAGTGTAATTCCTGGTGTCTATATAAAGAAAAAGTCTTAACATGATTAAATTTGTCACTGAGCTACTTGATTCTAGCTAATTAACCGTCTGTTATGAGCCCATGTGGCAAGTAGCACTAGCAACAGGGCTTTGCCATATTCATTCATGCCATGGAATGAATGCTGAGTCATTTTGGATGCTTCATGCATAAAGGGTTTTTACAGTATGATATTGAAATTATTGGAGTCTGCTGGTTGTCTCTCAAGTAAAGTGATGTGTATGCTCAATAGCTAGCTATTCATCAGCAAACCCAATTCAACTTGAACATGTATGTGACATCCAGATTGTCCATTTTCTGAACAATGCATGCTAACAAACATTATTTATCTTTTAACAGAAAAAGCAGCTTACAAATAAGAAGAACTGGGGTTAAGATGATTGAATGAAATGAGAGAAATCTGACTTGGCCTTGTTTTTTTGTTTTTTTTTTCTGGTCAGAAAAGAGAAAAGCCACCACCAAGAGATGTATATGTATCTGTACAGTACATCCAAAGCTACCCACAAGGCACAAAGTCTTATTTTAAATTGTGCAAGACCATCATATTAAATTACTAAATCTGCAGACAAATATTCCTTCTCGGATGTCTAGAATAAAATACTTAAAAATGAAAAGAATATTACTACTATTATAAAATTACACAAAGCAACCTCTCTCTCTCTCTCTCTCTCTCTCTCTCTCTCTCTCTCATACACCCAACACATAAAGCAAGGGCCATACATACACAGAACGTCCACACACAAACCCGCTCACAAACATTCTTTCTTTTTTGTTTTCCAGCTTTTGTAACCAGTTTCAAGAAAAGTGAATTTTCTCTCTTTTTGAGGATAACAGTTTTCTTCTTGCTTGCTAGCTCCTCTTGTACTCCAGTTTGTTGCAGCCATGGATACTGCTCAGTGGCCACAGGTATATAGATATAGATTTTCATTTTTCATCATCAACCCTTTTTTCTTCTTCTCTCTTTCCATGAATAATTTAGACAAGAAGCTTATTTATTGTATGGGATCTTTTTGTTCTTTAAATGAATGGCCCTTTTGGGTTCTCCTTTGTAAAGATGATGGTGTGATCAGTGCAAGTCCCCACTCTCAGTTGGATTTAGTTTTTATCAGTTCTTCAACATGGTGTTTCACTTTACCTTTTGTTTAGGTGATAAAGGAAAAAAGACCCCAATTTTCTTTTGTTTTTGTTTCTCTCCTTTTTCTTCTGTTGCCTGTTATAATTTTGAAAAAGTGTAAAGCAGCTGCTCTCTTGTTTTGTTTTGCTTGTCCTTCTGCTCCATCTTCGTTAAATTTACAGTATTCTCCAGTGGTACTAGGTGATTATTCATTTTCTTTTGTTTGATCTGAAATCCTTTCCCTTTCTTGGCTTTTTAAAGGGAATTGTGGTGAAACCAATAGAAGAGATAGTGACAAATACATGCCCTAAGCCTGCAGCAGCAGCAGCAGTCAATAATTTAGAGAGGAAGGCAAGACCTCAGAAAGAACAAGCCCTAAACTGTCCAAGGTGCAACTCAACCAACACCAAATTCTGTTACTACAACAACTACAGCCTCACACAGCCCAGGTACTTCTGCAAGACTTGTAGAAGGTACTGGACTGAAGGTGGGTCCCTCAGAAACATCCCAGTTGGGGGAGGTTCAAGGAAGAACAAGAGATCATCATCTTCTTCAGCAGCCGCTAATTCTTCTACAACAACATCTTCTACTTCTTCAGCATCCAAAAGGCTTCCTGATCTGATACAACCCCAAAACCCAAAGATTAATCAAGGCCAAGATCTAAACCTGACTTTTCCAGCCACTAATCAAGATTTCAGGAATATTATCTCTGACCATTTGGTTCATCATCATCAACAACATCATCAATTGCCCAACAACAACAACAACATGGAAAACAGCAACAAGCAGAACCACATCAATATTTCTGCTTCTTCCCCATCTTCTACCACCACCACCACAACATCTCACCTCTCAGCTTTGGAGCTTCTCACTGGATTGACTTCAAGGGGTTTGAATTCCTTCATGCCTATGCCAGTTCCAGACCCCAACAACAACCACAACAACAACACTGTATATAGCACCACATCTGGGTTCCCTATGCAGGATTTCAAGCCAACACTTAATTTTTCCCTGGATGGGCTTGGAAGTGGATATGGGAGTCTGCAAGGTGTTCAAGAGAGCAGTGGGAGGCTTTTGTTCCCATTTGAAGATTTGAAGCAAGTTTCAAGCACTGGAGGAGGGATTGAGCAGAACAAGGAGCATGGAGACTCAACTGGGTATTGGACAGGAATGTTAGGAGGAGGATCATGGTAATTAAAATAAGAAGATAAGGAAAAAAAAATCATGGGGTCTTTTCTTTTTTCTTCTTCTTTAATTCTGATTTTAAACTCATTGTTAATCTCTCATGGTGGGTGACTTGTTTGGATTTCTTCATAACTAACAGAATAGGATACATGGGTTTTCTTTTAATTATCACCTTGCCTTGCCTTCTCTTTGTTCTTTTTGGCTTGGAATTCTCTTTACTCTTTGAAGTAGTACATGGTGGATTATTTTTTGAAGCTTATTATTTTAGATTGGCTTCAAAAAATGGGTGACTTATTGTGAGGATATAGAAGCTATGGTATCAAGACCAGCCCAGATTTTTTTTAGGGTAGCAAAGAGTAGAAGAGGCATGCACTGTATGAATGTGCCCTTGATTTCATGTAATTTCTTCTCTCACCACTAGAAAGCAAAGGGCAGCCCGCTCCCACTGTAATGTGTATGATCCTTGGTTGGCTTGGTACAATAAATAATTATGTATAATGTGCAACTTCATTTGTAAGGATATATATATATCATGATGGATGAAATATTAGAGACTTGATTACTTAATTAAAGCTAATTAAGCTTATTTAATGTGGAGTTGCAGTGGATGTTTTGCATCTGCTATATCTTATGTTCTCTTAGCAGGATTTAGTTTAAGGTCTTATTCAGAGTACATAGATTCTTCCGGCCATTACACAGGGATCTGTCCATGAAGAAGCAGCAAGTGGGAGAAGAAAAGCTAGCTAGAGATATATGCAGCCAGGTAAGAATCCTCTGATTCTTCCACATGACTTGGTAATAAAGTACTCTTCAAAAAAGCAGCTTCCCATGTTCAAATTAGAACCACTGAAACCTGCCTCAAACCAAAAGCTTACCTACTGACTATATCCAAACAGTCTTCATTTCCAGGAACGATCATTGCTTCCATGCCACCCCTCTTTTTTATTTTATTTTGTCCAAGTGAAAGATTGAGAAAAATCTGACAAACCCTTCTTTCCTTGGTCTTGGTTGGGACCCACAAACATTCCCCTTGGCAAGTGTGCTAAAGGAAGAATAATACACCCCACTAAGTTGATCCATCTAGATCTAGACTCTCTTTTTTTTTTCTTTTTTTTTTATATATATTTTGTGTTTTGGTTCCTTGCTGTAAGCCACTTGAGTATGCATAATAATAACCTAGCAAATTGTTAGATGTACACTATCATGGAGGTCTTTTTCCAGCCAAATTTTAACGGTTTATTTTATAACTAGTTCAAATTCAACTTAGCTTTCTCCAAGGGCTGTTTGGGAAAATCCCACAATATCAGATCGCTTTGGTCGTCCTCCAAGTTGAAAATGACAATGACCGAGAATGAAACCTAGCTTCAAAATAATCTATTGGCCATTCAACCTATTTATAGAAAGAAAAAAAAAAAAAAAAAAACCTGCTTTTGTTATTATTTTTTTTGAAAAAAAAGAGGTAGAGAAAAAGATGAAAACTGGATCTGAATGGTTGTTGATGGATCTGTTTGTTGTGTTGTCTTTTGGCTTCTTCTTCTTGTGTTTTTGTGCTTAGGTTTTTTTCAACAAATAAAAGGTGACATGAAATTATCTCACACCTTTTCTTCAGTGAAAAGTTAAAACCACAAGAAAGTATCCTTTGTTTTCGGCAATGCGTGAAATTTCTGCCTGCCCTATAGATTCATCTTTTTCTTCATGCCAAATCTAATAGGAAACCTATAATCCCATAATCTCATAGGCTAATATAGCCAGTCAGATCAAACAGAATTATCACCATGTCGCTATATGGCACTTTTCAAGGAATTCAAAATTTCAACCTCATTGAGGAGAGAGGCTTATTTATAATAACGCGTGACTTGAGAGACAGAGAGGAATAGTGCATATATCCATTTCATGTAAAAAAAAATCCCAATTGGTATTGAAAGAGTTGAAAGAGACAATTAGGAATAATACATATACCCGTTTCACATAAGTTATCCTTGAATTGATATCAAAATAACACGTGAATTTCAATGGGGAGAAAATGAAAAATTGTTATTATTTGAAAAGTGGCAAGACAATGTCCACAGAATTTGTCTAAAGTCAAGATGTCTAACATCACGCAGTAGTACAATAAAATGAACCGTTATGAGCAAATAGAAGGCAAAAATTTGGGAGATTTTAAGATGAAATTTAGGTTTTGGGTCAAATAGGAGTTCATTTGAACCATTAATGTTCATGGCCACATTTTTCCTTTGAATATATGAAATCCCAAATTCAAATTTCTCTTTCGAAATGTAGCGAAACACGTTAGGACGACCCTCTGGGATGGGACTTGGGCTTAAAGGTTATAACGGAGAAGACAACAGTCATTTGTACCTAATTGAATGGAAAAATAGTACAAAATAGTCCGGAAATTTCAATTCAATGATCCCATTTTGGCCCAAACCAATTGAGTGGGTGGTCAACCCAATAGCACCATACAGAGTTGCGGTGAACAGAACCAAGATGGAGACAGGTCGAGTTTCCATCTTCATAATGACCACAGTAAAAATACACCATAAAATTTTGCGAGAATCTAAATCATGGGGAAATAAAAGGGAAATTCTTCCATCTGGAAATAAATAACGAGGAATGAGCACTCAAATTCAGCAAAAATAGCTCTTACAAAGAGAGAATCAAATGCAGACGTTTTGCCAGTCATCTGGTATGTAACAGAGAGAAGGAGGGGGTAAAAATTTCACTTCATTCAAAAAAATAATACATTGTTTCCATTTTCAACATTTCAACAGGGATTTTAGCGTTACGTTCGAAGGCCAATATGATAAAGACCAAGAAAACTATAGTCAAACTTGATCTTTTACAGATCAGTGATCAGCATTGATACCAAATATACGAACCTTGTGCATGTTTGGGAACTTTGCAACTACCAACACAAAAACTGCTAGGGTGTTAAAGATGAGATTTGGATTTTGATAGTCTGTTGTGTGAGAGGCTATCAAGTACCTGCCAAGGAAGGATGACGGGTAAGAAAAAGAGATTGAGGTAAGGAAATTCAGTACAGCAGCAGCACATGTCCAACAAAAAGCTAATTATATTCCGTCAATGTCTTACTGGAAGACTTATACACAAGATCAAAATAAGTCTAACCAGCAAAAATTTGACACGAGTATAACAGCAATGTTGAAGCAAACTCAATGGTTGACCATATAAAGAAGTGCTCATCTAAGGGGCTTAAACTGAAGGACAAGTGAGGGGCAATGTATTTAAGGGCAGCATTCACTTGGATGAACTATTGATTTCAGGAGTTGCGAGGAGTCCAGCAATTACATACATTGTCACTCAATTTAAGTCCCTTAGGTGATGACTTCTAGTATAGTTACTTATATTTCACTAGGTAGTATAAGGGATCTATGTATGAGGACCATTGGAAAAAATTCTATAATTTATGAGAGCAGAGCTATACACGCTCCTATGCACTCCCCCACTTTTGTGGAGGAGTGAAAATCACAGCTACATGGTTGCTATTTGCATTCCTAAAAAGGGTAGGGGATAGAATTACGAGAGTACAAATGATGGTCCATCTAATGAATGCATTTCATGTTTGCATTCTCAAAATCCAATCTCAATCTGGAAGGCTTATAAAGCAAACTTAAAGTACTTACAGCACAACAGGCACGACAGTCAGAAATTTTCTGTTTCGAGTGAGTTGGTTGCCATTGTCTATCTGCTCCCACCAAGTAAGCGCATTGTAGATACCCTGATCATCTGCAAATGGCGTTCCCTTCTTCCAGTGAAAAAAGTGATAAGTAACCTGAAGGAAAACGTAAAGACAATGAGAAAAAAATGACAATAAGTAACTAAAAGTGTCATCAATAAGACTACTAAGACATCAAGTCTACTATATGGGTCAGAAAGTGGACAAAGAATATTAGAGAACTGATCAATCTCCAGAAAGACATCAACTTTTTACCATTCACAAGAAAACACATAACAGGACACTTATCACATAAAATCAGCACCAGCTAAATAGACAAGAGCTTTAATTTCAACTCAATTTAAGGGTCGTTAGAACCACATAAGGTCCTCATCTACCAATACGAAGTGTGCTATTTCAATAACCCTGGGAAGCAAACTGTCTATCCATATTCCTCAACAAAAATCAAATAATCCATTTTCCATAATGATTCGAAAAATTTGCGCTTTAGAATCCACAAATTGATCCTTGCCAAACTAAATCTAACTTTCCTGACATTAAATAACTGAAACTGTGTGTCTAAAATTACATGATTAGTCCACACAATGAAGTCATAAAGTATTTTATATTTATTTCATTCTTCTTGCCTACATATGGAATCCAGTTCTTTTGGAGTTATAATTAATCGTTCTTTATAAGTTTACCGCATCTCCACTACAAAACTGAACATGAAAGTTTCTTCTCATCCACCCTACGAGAGGATTGAAAATCTTGCTCATCTTTGTGTGGGATTAAGCAGGAGGAGCAGGACCAAACTACGCAATTTGATCCAAATTTAAAAAAATTTAAAACAGGATTACATATGGTGGTTGATTCTGCTAATGTTTTCACAATATTCATTCATGCTAATGAGTTTTCCATCATCCACATCAAACCCTAATGATTCAGATTCAAAATTTCCAGCTAACTAGGAAACCTAATCCTCCAAATTCAAACAAAAAATTTCCATATCCAGCACAACAATCGTATATAACAGGAAAACTAAGCAAATTAAGCTTCATCCATAAATAAGCAAATGAAAAAACAAAGACTGAAGAAAATAAGAGAGAGAATACGAGGAAATGGCAGAGGTGAACGATGGTCCAGGCCATGCCAGGCGAGCAAGAGAAGAGGCAGAGGACGACGAGCCACGAGAAGAAGACCGTGAGAATGTAGGTGGTCCAAACCCCAGGGTACGTGAACCATTCTGTGTTCCGATTCAGATCCGTCGTTCGAACCGCCGTCACATACATTTTCCGATTTCTTTTTTTTATTTTTTCGAATATTTTTTTTTGGATGAAACAATATTGATCAGAGACTATGAGATGAAGATTAAGATCAACGACGATGATGGGAGTGATAATGAGGAGGAGGAGAAGCTCATCATCACCGAAGAGAATATCAGAAACAACCCGATTTGTGATTTTCGCGAAGTTGCCTTGCAGGAGAGATTGAGATTCGGAGATTTTGGGTTGGCGTGTTTTTTTCCTTTTTTCTTTTTTATTAGGAAATTATAAAATTATAAGATCGGAGCGAATGAATATGATTGATGAATATTAACGGTCGGTGATGAAGTTGGTGCGAAAGGGACCCATGGACCCCTCCACCTAATTGTCATGCATTTTCTTACCCCACCCAAAAACAATAACGCTACGGACACCAACTCATTTACCAACTTTTAGATACCAATACATGTGGCACATGACATGACAACCCATGTCATCTGCCATCTCATCTATTTTAATTACATAATTTGTTATATTTTTTTTTTTTTTTTAGTGTGAAATTCTTTTATTTATATAACAAATTATGTAATTAAAATAGATGAGATGACAGATGACATGGGTTGCCATGTCATGTGCCACATGTGTTGGTATCTAAAAGTTGGTAAATGAGTTGGTGCCCGTAGCGTTATTGACCCAAAAATACGCTGACCCCACCTAGAATTAAGTTTTAGAATGAAATATCCTTTTTTTCTTTTAAAATATCCTCCTCTTTTTTCTTTTTTTCTTTTTAATGAGTTTTGAAAATATCCTTGAAAGAATTTACTTTTTATTTTATTCCTTTAAACCATTGAAAAATGAGAGAGGAAAAAAAAAACCCAAATAAGTATAAAATAAACACGTGGAAATAAAATCAATTTATAATTAACCACATATGGGAAATAATAAGTTACATAATATTACTTGTGATATCTTCATAAACAATAAAAAAAGGGGAAAAAACAGAACTTGTAATGCTTGGGAACTGCATGGAAATAAAGCTCAATTCTTTGAAAGGAGCTTAATTCTGTCAAATTACATGAATAACATCATGAACCGAATAATTTTACAACATATAAGAAGAAGTGAGCAAGCAAAAACTTTCAGAGGCTAACAGTGGCATTGCCAGCCCCATCCAAGCCCTCCACTAATCTTCTCTTTGCAGACTTTGTTCTGAAACACCAGACCTCAAAGGCCTCACTCAAGTCGGGATACCGAACCTGCTCGGCTCCCATCCAGTCTGCCAGAATGTCTGCTTGATCGTTCGACGGCAATGCCAGTACCAAGGTCACCATGGCCCCTTCTATGCTCTGGCACAAGTCTTCACTCATCTTGTATGGAAAACCTGTCTCCTGACTGCCCTTTGAATCCAGAAGGGGCTTCATCTTCCTTATGTAAGGAAGCCATGTCTTTAGTAATGTCAACCGGATTGGAGTTGGAAGAATCACATTGCCATAGCCAACTGCTTCCAGGACTTTAGCAGTAATTTCTATGAGCTTTATTTTCAAACCCCACATAAAAGAATCAAGTTTATTATTCTCAACTACCCCTAAAACATTACTGGAGCTTTCAGCCCAGTTGGAGACAAAATCCTTCATTAAATCCATCTTCCCCAGTATGTTACACATCCATTCAAGGTCACATAAGCTGTGCAATATTTTCTCCTCTGCTCTCTCGGACACAAGGTCAGGCTCCAAAAGCAGGGAAGACAATTCCTTTTCAAATGATGAATAAATCTGGGATAGGCCCATTCTCAACACTGATTTTACTTCCTCATCGGCTGTGACCAACGGTGCATCCTCATCTTCTCCTAACATGAATTCAACTTGTTCCTGAGCAGACGTTTTAAGCTCGTTGCCAAATGGAGGACATGGTCCCGCAATGGATGTGGCGATGCGAACTGCTGAGATAAAAACATCTTTGGTGGCAGCTAAATCAACAGGTTGGATCCTAGCTAATATGGGCATAGCTTTTGGACCCAATTTGGAAACTGCTTTTAGGATAAGTTCCTCTTCTTTGTCCTCCCAAGGAACAGCCTCCAAGTACTGGATGCAGCAGCATGCAATCTCTTCACACTGGAAAAAAACGGCTAACTGAAGAATACCAACGGCAGATTTCACAGAGTCGAATGAGTCCAAAATTGAGTCTGTTGGAAGATCCAGAAGCCTCAACAGGTTGACATGGTGATCATAGTTAACCTCTGAGCAATAAATATCAATGCAATTATTAGAGCCTGGATGAGAAAGCCTATTGGCAAAGTACTTGCTCTTATTTATGAGAACAGAGGAATGGCTGTAGAACCGTTTCGGTATCCCTTCTCTATTCTTCAAGCATATAACAATGTCACTAGTATTCTTATCACCAAATCTACAAGGCTTGGTCTGTAAAGCTGTGTCCATGTGCGCCAACAAGGTTCATGCTTTGAACAATTAAAAGAGCAAACTTTCAAAGTGGTTTTCAACTGAAAATCAAGATTTGGATATAGATAGTCAATCCATAGAAATTCTAAATGACAGGAAAAGAGATTAATAATTGGCAAACTTGGAACTGTTTGAACAAGAATATTATCTATGAAACATCAACAAAATGTATCGAGATCGAAAATTCGCAAAGTGAATTTGCAGTAACAACAGCTGATCCATAGATATTAACTTGCCTATATGCATTGAATTGTCTACATCACCAATTGACCACAAGCAAAACCACCAGCAAGAAAGAAGATTAGTGCAACTACAAAATAAACCTCAATTAAACAAACAACCCAGGGTCATCTCAACAAAGCTCACAGAAAATTTACTGAAGCTAAACCATTCATTCAAAGCAATTAACTAATCACTGATTGGATACTATAAGCTTGTAATGATAATAGAGACCTAGAGACAAATTGAGAACTGAACCCCAAAAATGTTTCCAATAAAAAAGGGACAATTCTTGAATTCTCATACATAAAGATGACAAATTGATAAAAACCCATTCGGAACATAATATTCAAAGTCCCAATTTTTACTGTTGTCCTGAAATAAATATTTATTTTTTGTTATTTTTCAAATTGGGAATTCTGAAAAACAAAACAAAAACAAACAACTCACCCCTAATTTTATCAACCGCAGCAATGGTTTCAAGCTTTTAACTGCAGAAAAAGGGATCTGCAGTGATTCTGTGAATAGCCGAATCTGAATTTTGCCGCAATTTAGAAGGTTAAAAGAGCGCAGAGGAAGCCCTCCATTTTAGGTTTCTTACAAGCGCTGAATTTGAGTTGAGCTTCAGCTGGAACAGCTGAGAAACGAGCTTTGGGGTGAAGGCCCAAAAGTATTAAATGACCAAGATGACCTTCTGTTTGATTTTAATTAGTATGGTGTTCTGCACAACAACACAAGGCACACAGAGCAAATTAATATACATTCCAAAGGGCAATTGTTTACAAGAAAACATAGGACACAATTTGGTTCACTACCCTAAAATGGGTGCGAATGATTGGTAGAGACGGGGGTTATAGGAATCTGATTGGATCCAAGCAGCAACTTGGCAATTTGCATACCCACTTGCTCCTCGCGATTCTATCCTATGTTTAGCTTTCCTTTTAATTAAGTGACTGATTCCCTCAGGAAAATTCTTTCAACCACTTCTCTCAAATCCTAGCATTGTGCACCATTTAAAAAAATAAATTCTACTAGATATTAAGATCGAGAATCGAACAGAGAACTTCGGATGTAGGTATAAATACCTTTAATTATTTGAACTACAAGTTTCTTGTTTAATATTGCACACCAATACAAAAAGGAAGAAGAAAAGAACACAATGAATACATTTTTAGATTTAGGTGGAATCATTGGATTATTATATGTACTTACATACAAACTTTTAATTCCTTAAGTATTTTATTTTCTTTTTAGGGAAATGACCATCTGTATACTAATGTAGAAGCCAGAAATATGCTTAACAAAAGGAACAAGTTTATGCCCCAAAAGCATGCTCGAAAGGAAGAAAGTGAGATAATACAATCCAAATGTCCTGGTCGAAATTGAGTATGTTGTTAGCCATTGATCTACAAACGTTTCAATTGCAAATTGCTAACCAAACTATTAAGTTCAAAATTTTGTGTGTGCTTTGATTTCCACTCTTCTTAACAAATCGTGCTCTTAACACTAAAAAAAGTTAATTAAAAACTTCGAACACGCGTGAAGTGCATGATAGACTAATAAACAACATTTAAAGAGAGCTGGGAAAATATCTATTTATTTTGTGATAATGATCATCCATGCATGCCCTCACAAAAGATTTCATTAGTGCTAACAAATTGTGCATGGAATAGATAGATGTTTTTATTGAATTTTAAGTGCACCTTAATCTGGTTCTAATGTCCCAAATATCATATTAATGGGGATCTTTATTGCATTGTAATTTCTTTTTTCTTATTAATAGGAAAGATGTTATTGAATCTTGAAATCTCTTCCGATATTGGGAAGAGAAATACTACGATACCATTTTGAATGAGACTCAACATTAAATATAAGGGATCTTCCCATATTAAATGAAAAATCTGCCCAACCTTTCCAATTAAAGGTCAAACCATACGCAAAGGACCCACTACTAGTGTAATGGTTTGGAGTATTTACTCATTCAGTCAAGGTCCTGGATTTGAGTCCTACCATCTGTGTTGTGTGTGTGAGTTTAATATGTTATCGCCCCTTTCAATAGGAAAGGTCTTCCGAAAAAAAAAAAAAAAAAAAAGTTCAAACCATACAAAAGCAAATACTAGTTATGATATGAGGTTGATACTTGCATTTAATTAGGAGTCTCTTGTTGGAGTTTATGTTATAGTAGATTAATTAATGCCAAAGATCCGAGTCAACCTGATAAGGAAGTAGTCATGGCTTCATTCAAGCTTCAGCATTTGCTTGCTGTTCTTCTCATCTTCCTCCACCTCTCTTTTCATTCCATTGCAGACCCCCATGGCATGTCTCTCTCCTCCTCCCTTGATCGCTGCCCTTTAGGTGCTAGGGAATGCGAGGCCGCATGGGATTGTGGCTCTGTGTGTAGAGACATGGGGATATTAAGCCCTAAAGCCCTAATGCCCTCTGATGTGTTCCCAACCCAGCTGGTGGAAAACGTTGTTGTCGTCTTCCTCTTACTCAGCCCAATTAGCTTCCTACCATAATCACATCCTTTTATTTTTCATGAAAATAATGATTTCTTCTTTTGTTTTGACCTTGTTTTTTTAAATAAATATAAGGTCAGTATTTCTCTTGGGTCATCAATTTATGTATCAGCTCAACCAAAGGTATTGAATTTGCATGAATGTACTACCTTGCAAAATATTATTCAATACGACGTGAACTTTAGTGCACGGCTGTCTTTGAGATTTTAGGAGTCCTATACAATCTCACAAGTTGTTTCTTTTTAGAGTCGGCTCTATTCTAGTGAAAACCTACTAAGATCAACTATTGTTCGATAAACAGGACATCATGAGTTCAATTAGAGCCTCACACACTGCGCCGGATAGAATTGCTCATTGTTATGTTTATCGACTCGTGGCTTTGCAACTATGGGCCTTGAAAAATTACTTGTAGGATTGGGTGTCCATAGAAGTTTTCAAAGCTACACCTCAATCCACTAGTTTATGGGCCTATTGTTATCAAACGCAATTTTACTATGTCCAATAAAAATCATGGCCTTAGCCCATTTCGCAGCTACCCAGAAGAAGAAGAAGAAGAAGAAGATTTCACACGTGCGAAGCAGAAGTACAAGACACGTATTAAATGAAGCTGGAAAAAGACAAAACTAGACACCCCCAACAGAAAAAGCTGAAGTTGATTACGTCTATCACATCATCATACCTGACAGGGCCATCATTCCACCCAGCATGTCACATGACGTGGCATCCACAGGTCCCGCGGGGCCACATCCTCTCTCTATCTCTCCTAGGCAAAGCTATATTGTGGTCCCCACCAGCCCAGCAGCGAGACACCCTCGCGCCCCAGACCACACTGACTGACTAATTAGAATGCAAAGATAGGAAAAAGCATCTGAACCGTCCGGCTACTTGTTCCCCTTATCACCGGCAACTGGCCCTCAAAATAACCGCCGTCTGATTGACGCGTCCATCAATATTATCAGCCGGCCACGTGTCTTCCCCTTGAGTAAGAGAATCTATGTGTTTTTCGATGCCAAAGTGAAATGGTCCATGCATCTAGAGGCTTTTTTAGTGGCTGATGGAAGGAAACCCAGTAGTACCACAAGTGAAAATGCCACACATATGCAGCTATATTACTTGGCCTTTACGAGTTTACTTGGTCCATATGCCATCGTTATTAAGTTTCGTGAAAGACTGTGAATCGTTCATTTCAATGAACGTATTATTATACTTCGTGAACCGTTAATTTTGATAAACACGAAATTAAAAGACTAATCACTAAGACAACTAGAACTAGTCTTTGTTATTCTTATTACTAATCATCACAATAATTACACTAGGGCTCTATCAAGAACTTGATAAGTCCCATGAATAGAATAATTTATTTATTTTTCGGATTGTTCTCCACCCTCCAATATAGAATTTTCAAATTCCAAGTCTTATAATGAGCCTAGTTTGAAATTCATAGCCACTTTCATGTGAAACCCATTATCCCCCAACGTAATTAAATTATGATATATAGTTTTACTGTTCTATTTTCATAGCCCACAGCCGTATAACAATAATAATTAGCACTCATATATTAATCTTATCCGGCAGCAATCATAGTATTATTAATGAATAAAATACAAATTGCTAGAAATGCATATGGCTTTGAGCCGAAGGCACAAAGGTGGTTTTGTAGACATTCTCTGGTGAAAAACAGTAGTGTGGTTTGAGATTGGAAAAAAATGATTGTCGGATTGGTGTTTTGGGTAATCGGGTAAAAGGAGAGCTATAAAAATCCAAGGGCCAAGAGAGCTTTTGTTTGTTTGTTTGATTCGATCGATGGGTGGGGTCCACGTTTTTGGGGGGACCTGCTGTGGGGGTGTAGCTGGACCTCCCTTTTTGCTCGCAGTTGCAGAGAGAGGAAGAGGGAGGGGAGAAAGGAAGAGAGACCAGCTTCTTGATTGCATCAATATGATGATGATTGGGTCATTAGTGGTGGCGCAATGGGTTTTTAAGCTCTCGGGCTTTTGTTAATAAATGCAAAGGCAAATCCGATGCTAGCTCCTGTGGTGTGTGTGGGGGTTTGGATAGTAGTTTATACTGTTTACATTTATCATACTCATATTAATCACCTTTCTAATTTCTATCTTCTTCTACTTTTTTGAGACTTTAGTAATGTACTTATGTAAATTCACAGAAAAAAATAAAGTAAGCGCTGAGAGTCGAACTCTAAATATAAAAGTCTTTTCTCATATTTAAAAAGTAGTATAGAAGTCTTTCCATCATTAGTAAAATTCTTTGTATTAATATAGAGCAGAAATTTTGAATGAGCAGTATGAGATGATTATTCTAAAGTGTCAATAACAATTTTTTAATTTAAGTTGAAATATTGTAAGAATGAGATTATGTCGTGTTTTACTCATGTACTATTTTTTTTAAACGTGAATACGTTACGGAGCCTACTCATACTTAACTTATGTCCGATTTAGAAAAATGTACTGTTGGTATTTGTTTAACTTATGAAATATCCTTACCCAAAGTTTGAATGAATCATTCACTATAATAGGTTTTACCAGTCAAACAATATTAGTAAACCGACATTAAATATTCATTATGTAAATCCCAAAATGCAGAAAGAAAGGAGAAAAAAAAAAAAACAAGAAAAAAAGGGTAATGACAAGGGAGCTAGCTATGCTACAATACATATGGTACCACCTCATCTTCTGTAGCTCTTCTGAGTCCCCCACAGTATTCTCCACCTCACTGAAGGCTGTGTAACCTACACTTAGAGGGTCCATGATTTTATAGATGCACATCAGGCACTAACCCAAATGCAAACTGACCACAAAGTCCTTTTTGCTGTAATTTTAACTTTTACTGTTTTACAGCCCACAGTTTTATCTGCCTCTACCCTTTTTGGTTGGCGGTTGCGTGAACAAAAGAATATAGAAAACCCAGACACCACAAATATATATAGCAATCATAATGCTGCCTTTCCCAACCTACCAAGACACATCAATGCAGCATTTGATATGGTCTCTCAACTTCTAGCTTCAAATCCGGTACCTCTCAATACGCATTTCCTCTGCGAAACCCTACATATGCCCATAACCTAACTACATGAAACGACATGTTGCCAGTTCTGTGCTTATGAAATTGATTTGGATGGGATATTTCTAGGGTTTTCGAAAACCAGAGAGATTTGCTCTCTGAGTTTTTGATTGACTTCATATGGCATTGTATTCTCTTTGGGATGGTAACGTGAGAGAGAGGCTATAAAGATTGCCCCATTTATTTATGTTGCACTTTTATTGGACACTATAAAGCTTATGTGGCAGCTCTCTCTCAATTGCTTTTGTCAGCTTAAAGCTTCCATTAAAGCACTGAGATTCCTTGTATGATTTGATTTCTCCCAAGAGGAAATCCAAGACAAGATTTCAACCAGGACAAAAAACCCTTCTTCCTTTTCTCACTTGAGGTTGAACACAACAAAGAGGGGATGATTGAACACTTTGTCTATATATTTAATTGTGTGTAAATCATCAGTAGATTCAAGTTGATGTAAATTAGAACATGGTTAAAACCCTAAATGAAAACAAAAAATCTGCTTTCACCTATAGCTTTTCTAAAGGATCCAATTAGATCTTAAAAAAGTTTCAGCCTTTCTAAGAAGAGAATCTAGCATAAGTACATGTTATTATCTAAAATGATAACTTATTTATTTTAAGTATTCTTTAGTGAGTGCTACTAAACTACAATTAATATGGGTCAAACTTACAATTCAAAGCAAACTAGTGTGCTGTTCTCTGCAGCAAAGAATCATCCCATAGTTGACAAAGTGGTAAAGAATGTTGATTGCTATTTCACTAGGCATTCAGAACCTTTTGCTGCTAGCTACAAATAAATCCAATAATTTCTGTCAAGGGCGTCTAGCTCAGTGGAAAAGGAACTTGTTTATCATGTTATTTAAACTATCGATTGTACTAAAATAAAAAAAATAAGAAGGTCCAATAATTTCTAAATAGTTTGAATTTTGGGAAAATGGGGTTATATGATACTCAAGTTATTGCAAGATAGCTAGGATTGAAAAATAATGTCCATCTATTGCAGGAGCCTATGTATTGTTGAATTATTGTTGCAATTCATTATGCAAGTCAAAACTTGAGAAATTTTGAAATATATTGCAAACACATGTGCCACTGTTATTTGTAAGAGAACATAAATTATGACTATGAATAATGATTTCTGTCCAGTAGCCCTTAACTAGGGCCCCCTGCCCTTTTTTTCATAGGACAAAGCATGTTTTCCCAAGAAAATAAAGCTTAAAACTGTAAAATCTTAGCATGACACAATAATTAAACACTTTAAGTGAGATCTAAATTGATCATAAATTCCATCATCATATGGATCACAACCTTTAATTCACTTGATCCATACTGTCACCGACTCAATTAAGCAGGCTTTGTTTGTTCTTTATAAACCAAAAGGGGGGAAGATAAAGAGCAAAACAGCCAACAATCCAAATCCTAGTGCTGGATTTTAATTCCTCTCCCTTTTCTCAGCAGAAAAAATAAAGATGTAAAAGCCAAACTTTTTTATGCCGTTGACTTAAATTCTCAACGGCTATGATGAAGCGTGTGTTGTCTTGAGGAGACAAAATTATGGAGTTTGCTTGATAAAGATCGAAGGGTGGTGATGCTAAGGGAAAATTGGAGCAACTTTGTGCCCTTGCAATCACTTGTGGGTCTCTTTCCCACCCCCTCCCTCTGACACACCCACCCACTAACACAATATTTGGGTTGCTAGCTAAGTATGGTTTAAAGCCAGAGACCTTATAATTGACAATGCTAACTAACATATCAACACCAAAATGAATATGTTGAAGAAAAAATACACCTAGTGGATGACTCTCAATCATGCAATGCTTTGTTTGAACCAAATTAAGGGGTAAATGACAAGAAGAAAAAGAGGAGAAAAGCTTTGACTGTGATTTATTAGTTGTAAAAGATAACTGACAGACATTGTGATGTTAAAATATAACATGTGTTACGGAATCTAAATTATAAATAAAAACATGTAACACACGACATGTTTTAATTTGATCGTGTGCGCTACTCATCATGTATGTGACAATGAAATCCTATTTAAATTTTCTTTATAAAAAATAACATAAAAAGAAAAAAAGTGAAAGTGGTCCTTATTAATTGGGTAAGTACAATAGGGATGGAGGGTAGGGATTGGATGAAATAAGAGAGTGAAAGATCCAAATTGGGGAAGAAGAGTAAAGAAGGGATTTGCCAATTTGGTGTTTGTGGTGTAGTGTGAATAGTAGAAGTGTGCAAGGTCAAGATTCTCAGACTAGGTGAGGAGATTGTGGATATATATGCATGGGGACCCATACACATATATATGTCTAATGCAATTGTGCACCAACATTGATCTCTCTTTTCATAATTTTACTATGAAGAATAATGGATGTCCCCCCTAAGCTTTTAGAGTTTGGACCTTGGATACCCTACAAAGAGAGAGAGAGAGAGAGAGAGAGAGAGAGAGAGAGTTGCTTCAAATTTCAATTACTAGCTTTGGTTGATCAGCTAGCTAGCTGTATCAAATTCAATTATGGACTGAAATCACTGAGCTAGCCCTATGGGACATAAAAACAAATTGTGCAGGTTGCTAATATGATATAGGGGATGGCTCACCAATTAATATATATTTATATGGAGCTATGTATGTATCAGATTGAAAAGGCTACGAATTATGAAGAGAGGAAAATCGTATTGGATGAGACTTTCTCTTTTTACCCAAGAAATGCATTTACACCTGTCTATATGTAGCAAAATGAGCTTCAACCCAAGTGTGTAAGGAGACAGGGTAAAAAAAAAAGTATGAACCATGCAGTTAAGGGATATCAATGTAAGGGAGGGTTGTAAGTTTCTTTATTTACTGCCGTAAATGTTTGCTTTTTGTATACCTACCCACAGTACTCTTGCGTTCATACACACACACACCACCATAGCCACACTGTATTATTAACTTCATACAAGGCTAGTATGCTCGCATGACCCTTATTTTGATCTGTGAAATGATGTGAGCATGGACATGTTCATAATTCCCACCACTTGAAAAGTGTGATGAAGCTCCTTCTACTCGTATATGTGGACTGTATTTCTTTTATACAATCAGTTATATATAATTATAAGTCTATATCTCTCTCATCACGTGATGAGAGAGATAGACGCATAAACATATAATGTGATGAAAAAGTTAAACACATAGTAATATACAATCGACAATACTTAAAATTTACTTGTACACTAGAATAACTCTCTCTCTTTGAACTTGTTTCATGCCAACAATGATATTGGTGAGAAATACACACAAGTTAGAAATACTCTCACCTCATTGATATTTGACACTTGGTACTTGAAGATGGGATGTACCATGAACCGTTGATGATGTACATCATTTTCATGATCATTGATTTTGATACTAGAATGAAATTGATGGAATTCAAATTACATCTTCATCAAAATTGAAGACAATTGCCAATTAATTATTGGGTATTTCTCTTGTAGGAGACTAGAGTAGTTGTAAAAAACGAGAGGGTGAGGGAGGCATTGGCAGGGGGTGAAATCAGAAAATGATCCCTACAAACCCCACAACCCTAAACTTGGGGACCACCCCACTCACATTTTGCCTTTAGGACCCTTCTATAATGTTACATTTCCCGAGGGTAGGGCCCCCCCGACCTCCACTGGGCCCACCGACATCTCACTCTTCTATTCGGAATATTCTCTGGCCCAAATCTTCGGGCTCCGGCGATGACCACTTTTCGATTAGAGCCACCACTACTCTTCACCAGCAAGCAACGTCCCATTATCTATCATCTTTTTTTTTATTTTTTTTTATTTTTATAAATGAGTAACTTTTGTGACCACAAAATAAAAGCTTATTATTATAAGTATTTTATACACATTTGCGGTCATATAGTAGCAATGGATTCAATTGATCAATGTGAAGTGTATTATCTAGCTCTTAATTTAATGGTGTTTTTCTTTCTAACGAGATTTTTCCTTAATTTACAGATTGAGGCTAATTTGGGCAACGGCTGTGTTTGACAAGCATGGTGTGTAGATTATTTTTGGATGTAAAAACAGAAGCTCTCATCCATTTTATTCATAATTAAACTATTTCATTTTTTTCCCTTGTAATATTGTAATCAATTTTTTTTTTTGTAGTACATTGTTAAGGCTATAATCATGAAGTAAATAATACGGGTATGATCATTTTTCATATACATCAATTTACATATCTTATCTTTGTTCAATTGAAAAAGTTGTTAATCAAGTGTATAGGATTCATACGGGTCTAGACAAAACATAATTTTTAACGTAAAATATGCACAAAATTATTTGCAGAGAAACATAATAAAAAGTAAAAATACAGAAAACTGTAAATGTGAATTCAAAACCCTAACCTCATATATGAAACGTAAAAAAAGGAGAGAGAGAGAGAGAAAAAAAAAGAGAAGGGATGCTATAAATAAAGTGGCACCGTCCATGGTTACAAAGTTACTAACTTGCGCAAGACACAAGCATGGTGATCTACTGAGGTGGCTACTGGTTAGGGTTCTTTTAGGGCTGAAAACCCAGGGAGGGTGGCGCAAGATAGCAACGAGCTTTTGCTATTCATATGTTATGTATAAATATATTTATATAAGTTTTCATTGAAAAAGATATATGTATTATATATATTTATAGAAGTAATAATGGGGAGAGGAGAATTTGCAGAATAATATGATTGCCATTACAGTGAATATTAGTAGGCTGTGTCTCTGTGTGTGTTGGTTTGAGAGTTCGCAGAGATAAGGACGTCTGGTTTTGTATGTTGTTGTGGCTTTTGATGCTGACCATGGTATCTCATGAGTTATTCCATGTGTTTGTCTCGAATTGGAACTATTTTTAACCACTTTCCTTTTACTTTTATTTTTCTGATAGATTGAAAATTTAGTCGGAAAATAGTTTTTTAAAATGAACTTATGTGGTAGAGCACATTATTACTACTATTTTGATGATAAAATTTTGATTCTCACACATTTTTAGAATTCAAATTAAAATATAAAAACTTCTAACATTTATAGTTTTGTCTAATTAATTTGAGAAATTTCTTCAAAATAAGGCAAAGGGATGTAAAAACGGAGTAGTACATAAAAAGGGAAATATTTATGTTTTTATTATAATTGTTTTCGGGTAATCTTCTCTAATTTTGTATATTTTATTTAATCTTTCGTTCTCTCTCTAAACTAGGTCTGGTTCGATTTGGTCTCTCATGATTTTTATATTATGAAATTTGACTCGATTTTTTGCACCAACATTTAAAAATATAAAAGAAAAGCCAAACCAAGTCAGACCGGCCAATCATGTTCGACCAAATTTGATGGATTTTCGGTAGAAACACCCACCCCTTCTCTTAATCACTATAGTTACATACAAGCTTTCACAATGGGAATTTGATTTAGATGCAACAAATCTTTGTAATGGGCAATAGCTCTATGTCATCACCTTCCAAATCCCAATGAGATTTTCCATATGTACATTGCCATTGCTTCAATCAGCTTTGAAATCTTTAGCTATATTGGTTTTTGAAAAATTTATTGTAAAATAATTTTCCCAAAAAAAGAAGGTCATTATGATTGTCACACAACATAAGAAATTAATCCCCTTATTATATAGAATCACCTGACTTTAGAGGTTAATTAAGCTCACAATATTCTCTAACAATTAATACTCTTTCACTCATTTGGTGCATTAAAATCAATTCCTCCAATACAAATCCGCCATCTGTCAAATAAAATAAATACACCTTTATATTTAAGGAGTAAATTACAAAATTAAACCAGAAATTTCCCAATAATTATGCAATAAAACCCATGGATTTTCCTCTCCATTTTCTCATATCTCACGACATCTCAACATCTCTTGTGATTGGAAAAGCTTCTTCCGAGAAAATCAACTATAATTACCGGCTATAGGCGGTAAACCAACTGAAAGGGATTTGGGCGGACCAATGGGACCAGCCACCGGCAAGTCCAAGCCTCGAAGGAGACAGAGATATTAACACAGTAAATTAATACCCGAGATCTCAGTGTTCCCCTTCATCTTCGGAGCACTGTATCAGATTTCTTTTTCGTCTTCATTTTCATTTTCATTTTCATTTTCATTTTTGGAGGTTTCATAAAGACAATAATACAACCAACATTTATAGAGACCACAGAGAGAGAGAGAGAGAGAGAGAGAGAGAGAAAAGCAAAGCAAACCACCACCATCTTCTATATATATATAAAACCTTTCTTTTAATCTTAAACTCTCACTCTCTAAACCGACCACTTTTCAGCTTCTAAAATTTCTGGCAACTTAACACTCGTAGTTTTGATAAAAATACCCTCTTTGGTTCTCCAACAGTCATCCCTTTGGTTTGTTTTGTTTGCCTCCGCAGAGAGCAACTGGCTTTGGTTTTCTTAATCTGTTCATGTTCAAGGACAAAATAAATTACAGCGAAGTAAGAGTTTGGGTTTTTGGGTTCTTGACTGAGTGACTGAGTCAAGCTGCTTACTGGTTGACTCGGACCAGGGTCCTCTTATGGGCTTGGGTTGGTGAAGTTTGGGATTGTTTAGGTGGTTTTGGATAGTGCAATGGGTGAAGCTGGGAAAAGTTCTGTGATTAGAGAGACACTTGAGAGTCTTTGTGTTAGTAATGGGTGGTCTTATGGGGTTTTCTGGCGCTTTGATCAGAGAAATTCCATGTAAGTTTTTTTTTTTTTTTTCCTTTTTGGAAAGAAAATACTTCCGTTCTCCTTTGGCTGCTGATTTATTGTTTATATAATTTGGTTTTTCCAACTTAGACTCTGTTTATTTTTTCAAGATGCATTTTCCTTCTTCACCATTTCACTTTACCCACCCCCTATTGTGTTACAGTCTTTCTTCTTGTGGGAAAAAAAGGGTACAAGTCTCTTTTTACATGTAGAATGAAATCGTAGAACAAATGAGAGTTTGAAATGTTCAAATTTACTTGTTATTCTTGTTTTCATTTCAAATATTAGTCATTTATGTTCTGCATGCTAGCTGTTTTACATTTTCCTTTGTGAGATCAAGCTTCTATTGAAACTCAGATTTGATATTTGGGATTCTTAAGGTTTTTAATGGTTTTAATCTGACATGAATTGGCTGTTTACGAGGTTTTTCTCATAAAAAATTCTGGGTTCGAAATGCTTTAGGTTGTTGACCATGGGAGATGCATATTATGAAGAGCACATGGGAGCAGTGATGGACAGTATGCTTCCGCAGGTCCACATGCTTGGAGAAGGGTAAGTTCAATATTGTACCACATTTTTTCCAAATTCCAATATCTTGTTTTCTTTTTCCCCATCATAGAATCCATTAAACTTGAAAGCAAAATTTCCCCACAAAATTACTTTTGTTTTTAAAAAATAAGCATTACAAATGTATAACAGGGCTGATCTTCTTGTTGTTGTTGTTTAAAACAGTATTATTGGGCAAACGGCTTTCACGGGGAAGCACCGGTGGATGCATTCAGATGCTCCTAGCGGAGAATGGAGTTCATGCAATTCTCTTGAAAGTCAAGATATGTTCCAGGTATGTTCTTCAGTTGTTAACTAACTTAAAAGTTAATAGGCCATAACAGTTCTGGTGGAATTGCTCAAATTTTTGCGATATATTCATAACTTCTTTTTTTCCCCGGGAAATGGTGATTATTTGTTTACTTATCTGCATATTTACTGCCATTCTACAGGATGATTCTGAGCTCAGGTGCCAATTTTCTTCTGGTATAAAGGTATCGTCATTTCCTTTCAATCCGTTTTTCTTTATTGAAAAGAAGCTTGAGTAGTTGAACTTTATGATAAATCTATGTGAACTCTTTACCTTTCACAGCCTTTTAAAGCTAATATTTGTTGTGTACATTTCTTCATCAATCCATAAGTCATATTTATTGACACTTATATTTAATTTGCAGACAATTGCGACAATCTCTGTTGAACCACGAGGAGTAATTCAGTTCGGATCCACCAAAAAGGTAGTTGAATTGAAACATCAAACTGGGATTCAGCTTTCTGCATTATGTTCATTTTGACATGTCAACGTTCTTATGTTCAAATGAGACCATGGTTGCCAAAATCTAGATTTGGTGTTCGTATATTGTACTTTCAGTATAGTAACACCAACCTCTGTGTAAATATCCATCATGGGGTATAGCATGGTTGAATACTTCCTAACAATACTGCTATTACATTTTGCAGATTATGGAGCGGTCTGAAGTTTTGGATGAAACAAGAAGGTTGTTCTGGGAGATGGAAAGTCTTGATGGGCTTATTCCTTTGGAAAATGTTCCATCATGTTTGAACAATGGTACTAATGATCTAAATGAGTTGTTTGCTTCCTTAATTTCATCTGGGAATTCCTATAATGGAGATGTCACCTGGACCCTTGGTGATAAATTTAAAGAGCTCCGAGGAAACGATACTTCTGCAATGAATGTACATTCTACATCATCTGATGACATTGGCTCAGCTGATAAAACCCCTTGGTTTAGCACATGGAGTACTGAGTCTTCTTATTTGACTTCATTCGACCCGCAGTTGACATCTGAAATTAGGGTTCAGGATTCTCATGAATCTTGCAGAAATACAGCACAGAATATTCAGATGGAATCAACATTCACTTCATTGGCTGACTTAGCGAAGCCTATTCAAGGCAGCTGTGGATATCAGATGGATAACCAGCATTCTCTGCATGGTTTCCCAGTGGAGTTTAACCCAACTGATTTTACTACAAATATCTCTAAATTCTGCCAGGTGGATGATCTTTCCCAGTGGTTTGCTGCTTCACCAGAACAGAACATCAATGGAATGGCAACCACACTGAATGATGACCTCTCACAAGTAATGGAAAGTACTTCGGGGTCATCTGGTCTGGTTAAAGGTGATAGGTTCATTGATGCTCCAATCGAACATCCAGATAATTCCATGCACAGTTCCATTACAAATCCTTTCAATGCTGGTGGACATGAGAATTCTGTATTCATTCAGAACGCTGAAAATGGTTTGTTTGATGGTTTGGGACCAGATTTTGGTTGCGATCAAGTGGGGGAATGTTGGGAAGATATTATGGTGCCGGCAGCCAGTGGTGGCTACTTGAACACTGGTACTGCTTTGACCAAATGCTTCTCAGAGCCAGAAGTTGGTTCCATGACAGCTCCTCGGAAAGGGTTGTTCTCGGAATTAGGACTGGAAGAGCTTTTAACTGGTATAAGTACTACTACAAGCTCCGTGTTTAAAAGCAGTCTAGAGGACCTTTCATCCACCACCCGAAAAAGGAAATCAGAATGTTCATCTGTGAACAGTAACCAGGTTCAGTTTGCAAGGCTTGCTGGCTCTAGTGGGAGCATGCATTCAACGGAGCCTTTGTATAACCTGGACAAGACAAACAGTCTTGTACCAAAGAAAGATTTTTTCCCAAAATCACAGGTCGGTTTATGGATTGATGATAGCTATAGTGTCAACGCTAGAAGTGCTGCACAAGATAAACAACAGCAGGCTGAGGAACACACAAAGACCACCAGGAAAAGGGCAAGGCCTGGGGAGAGTACTCGACCAAGGCCCAAGGATCGTCAGCAGATCCAAGACCGTATGAAAGAGTTGAGAGGGATCATCCCCAGTGGTGGCAAGGTACTTGATCTTTATTTTGTCTTTCAATAGATAATAAGATGGGAAAGTGTTTGATTCTTTGGAATTTTTTCTTGAAAGAGATACAAACCATTTTCTCATATTGGCAGATTGTACAGTGTGTTTCTAGTGAAGTTTTTGACATTCATATGTTTGGTTGATGCAACAGTGTAGCATAGATTCGTTGTTGGACCGAACCATCAAATACATGCTCTTCTTGCAAAGCGTGACGAAATATGCAGATAAACTTAAACAGGCTCATGAGCCAAAGGTTAGTTGATTTAGTTATTTCTGTTATATACAGAACAAGCCAAATATGTTTGATGTTTGTTAACTAATGGGACAATATTTTGGATGGATTTTGTAGCTAATTGGCAAGGAGAATGGTGTGGTTCTAAAAGACAACAACAACCGATCTGCTGGTAATACATGGGCATTAGCAGTCGAGGGTCAAACAGTGGTTTGCCCTATAATAGTTGAGGACCTTAGTCCACCTGGCCAAATGCTTATTGAGGTATGTAAAAGGCATGAGTATTCTGTCAACCTTAATGTTTTGATCTCTCCTCCTGACTGAAATATTTATTGTTTCTGTTGCAGATGCTTTGTGAGGAACAAGGTTTCTTCCTTGAGATAGCAGACATAATCCGGGGCTTTGGGTTAAATATTTTGAAGGGGGTGATGGAAAGTCGAGAGGATAAGATATGGGCACGATTTATTGTTGAGGTAAACCTAAAGTGAGATTTATATTAATGATGTTAGAGAGTTTTTCCCATAATTTATATTGATGGAAATTTATTATACTTACTTTCTGAAAAAAATGAATTTTAAGCTTTCCTCTCTATTCTCTTCTTACCAAGATATTAATCTTAAACTTTGTTTACAGGCAAATAGGCATGTAACAAGGATAGATGTATTCTGGTCCCTTCTCCGTCTTCTTCAGCAAACAACAAACAATGTGGTTGATCCAACCAATCTGCCGACTAATATCGTAGATAGCGGAGTTCCTATATTGGATAGTTGTCAACAACAAAGTTTACCTCCTCCCATCAGCTTGTCATGAGACGCTTATCGTATCGGCTTTGGGACGACAGTTTCAGGAATACCTTGAGCATTTACTTGTGAGGACATGCCATGATAGGTGTTCTGGTAACGGAGGAAGTCACGAAAGAAGAGGAATTTGGCTTATCCAGCTTTGGAAGTAGGTGTGAAGTGTGCATATTGTTAGTAGAGAGTAGGATACACCTTCAAAATTGCAGGTGCTCTTTTTGTTGCTCTAGTTCCCAATAAGAAAGGACAGGCTTTTTAGGCAAGGTTTTGTATTTTGGTTGTTTATATCTTCAACCTGATGAGAATTAAACCATTTAGTAATAGGCTAACCATTGATCTGTTTCTTGGCCTTTATGTTGTGGCTTAATATTTGATATAGTAATGGAGTGTTGTCATCTCTCTCTCTCTCTCTCTCTCTCTCTCTCTCTCTCTCTCTCATACACAGAATATAAGGAATTAGGATCCACCATATCATTTACAATGAGAACGACATTACACGGCAATCTTTATATTTGTAATAATGTGATTCGTATCAAAGGGAAATATTTTTTTGTCAACCAATTGACATCCTCTCAATCTGGAATGTTCATGATATGAAATGTTATTCAAATATGTGTCACGATTGACAATCTAACAACGTAACATACTATCTACAACATTGCTCTTGTATTAAAGTTTAGTATATAGGGACAAATAGAGAATCAATATCTCAAAGAACACCTAATATGCATACTATATACCATATAGTGGTAATCAATCATCATGCACTATGAACCCTTCAAGGCTAAAAAATATATATACTTCTGTCTGGTACAGTTGAAAGTTAGGCAAGATTTTGTCATAGCGAATATTGGTTGTCTGCTAATTACAATTACGGCGTAAAAATTACGTAATTATGATTATAAGTACAACATCAATGTAGCAAATATAAGCAGAAAGGACTAAAACTTGGAGAAATTTTTGTTTTTGTTTAAATAAAGCATTTGAACTTTGGTTTGAAAGGTCTTAATCAGCTTTCGGTAAAGTATGGGGGCACTGGTAAGACAGCTGCTTCTTTTAAAATGTACATGATAATCAATCTGGTGATATTGTAGGGCAAAGCCATGCTTTTTGTGATAGTTGAATTAGCCTTTCAAAGCAGTGCATGCAGCAGTGGAAAGGCTCCAGTGTGAAGAGATAAGTGCTCTTTCCATTCAAATGAAATCAGCAACAAACAATCAAATGCAGCCCCAGTTTTAAATCTATTGCCCCACCTTTTCTTGGTCCTATTCATGACCTAATTTGCCTTCAATTTCAAAATTAAACCCACAATAAAATATATTAACATTTCTAGTCCCATATTGGGTTCTCCACTACGGTACTAGTCACTCAACTGCTTGGTTACAGGTCTAACAATAGCTCTCTCTAAACAAATGGGGGCTTAAATTCTGTCCTGTCTCTGTCAAACAGCTGGAGCAATTTTGAGAAACTGAGACATACAGATGCCTGGAGCTTGATTTTAAAAAGATGAGATAGAGAAATGGGATTTGGGAAATGCAGAGAGGGAAGAAAACAAGGTTAAAAACAAATTTTCTTGACGGCTGCATATGCAATTAGTTGGGAAGAAAAGGACTTTGAGAACAATATGTGATTGCAGTTGTTCAATCAGAGAGTAGCAGAGAGTTCATGATATTATAATATCAGCAATATTAATTTCTTTGAGTGCTGGTTCCTAATTATCTTATCCATGGAAAAACAAAAGAGGAATCTGATCAAAGCTCCACTTAAAACAAAACATCAACAGTGAACACTTGCATATTAGTAAGAATACATTGATGTTGATCACACATGATAGTGCGCTGATGTTTTCACTTTTTTGATGAATTTAGGACACAATAATATGTCACCTCTTCATGAAGGTTTGATTTTAGGTCCATTAAACTCTCTCTCTCTCTCTCTCTCTCTCTCTCTCTCTCTCTCTCTGGGGCATTAAGGAAAAATAGGAAGCTTTTAAGTACCAGTGTACTTGCAGAATTTCCTGGGAATGAAAAATGAAAAGCACACGTGTATGCAAATGCCAGATATTTACTAGAACAATATGTATACAGATTTGCAAATCAAATTGGGCACTTCCCATATGTTGATACTAATCTAATTACATCCGGTAAGTTTCCACTTGAAAAATCAAATATTGCAGCTGGACGGTTAAGTTTGCAGCACAAGTAACACGTGCCTTGCACATAATTCTACCATATCCAAATATCAGTTTTGACTCTTCAGTGCAATTTGGTGCAGACACTTGTATTAAAAAAAAAAGTGCTGCTTTTCCAAGATTGAACACAGTTCTGTTGGTTTAAGAAGTGATGAAAAAGGCCTAATTGGATACATTTGTAAAGAACTGTGGGACTAAAAGATTGAAATGCATTTTTACCTGTTCTGAGAAAACAGAGAGGGAAGGATTAATGAAATTTCTAGATCAACATGTGTCCTTGAGTCCCAACCTGACCTACCCAATATGAAAAAAAAAGAAGTGCATTGGCTTCTTGCTGCTGACATTGTCATGCCATTGGAAAACTTTTTTTTATTGTTTATATGTGCTTATTTGTTTAGTTCAGACCACTATGAGATACCAAACTTCCACTTAGTATATATATACTCCAATAGTCACTCTTCTTTCCTCACCAAAACTTAACAATTCCTCTGCATGAGAGCTTGAGGACTTTGGCAACTTGACAACTTGGCAGCTTAAGTTTTATCAAGCAGCTCCCAAAGTTGGTTTTGTTTCTGTTGTCATTATCAAAATGGCTCAGGAGAAGGAAGTGGCCAGTGGAAGGGAGTGGAGGATAACAATGGCAGATGGGTCATCTGAAGCATTGGCTCCTGATGCAGGGTTTGCCAAAATAGCCTGGCTTGCTTTGAAGGGTCTGATTGGAGGGTTGGTTTTGAAAGTGTGGAAGTTCCTGAAGAAAGCTTGGGACTTGGGACATAATGAGCCCAGAAAAGTGATTCATTGCCTGAAGGTAGGGATGGCCCTCACTGTTGTCTCACTTTTTTACTACATGAGGCCACTGTATGAAGGTGTGGGAGGAAATGCCATGTGGGCAGTTATGACAGTTGTGGTTGTTTTTGAAAACAATGTTGGTAAGTTCCTTGTCACGATCTTTAAGCCAATTGAGTTCAACAAATATGCATGTGTAAAATTATTGACTTACCTGAAGCTAAATATTTCATACTGGTTAAAATGCAGGTGCAACTTTATGTAAAAGCATAAACAGAATTTGTGGAACTTTTCTTGCTGGTTTTCTTGCCATAGGCATCCATTGGATTGCAAACCGATCCGGAGAGGAATTTGAGCCTTTCATTACTGGAATTTCAGTTTTCTTATTAGGTATGTAGTCCTATATTATATATTAATGTTCTCTAATTGTGACTAGCTATAGAGAAGACTTTTCATGGGTTATTTTTCTTATTATTGTTTTTTTGTTCTTCAGCTTCTGCAGCAACCTTCTCACGATTTATACCATCTGTGAAAATCAGATTCGACTACGGTATTATGATCTTCATCCTCACATTCAGCTTAGTTTCAGTATCCGGTTACCGGGTGGATAAATTAATGGATATGGCCGGTCAAAGACTCACCACCATCATCATTGGGACTTCCTTGTGCATAATCATAACCGTGGTTATTTGCCCTATTTGGGCTGGGGAGGAACTCTATATGCTTATCACTCGCAACATGGACAAACTTGCCGGTTCTTTAGATGGTATGTACTTTATTCAAACACCCACTTTTGCTTTCATTAAATAAAATACCAACCTGCGGTTAAGTTTAGGCCAATGTCAGTGACATTAAGTGCCCCTATATTTTTCAGGTTGTGTTGCTGAATATTTCAATGATAGTGGAGGCTTAGCTGATAGTGACAAAGAATCTGATAAAAAAGTGCTTGGCTACAAATGTGTTCTAAGTTCAAAGGGAACAGAAGAAGCCATGGTATGTAGCAGGAACATAATTCCCTGGTTTTATTGAGTTACTTAAAGCATTCTCTTTCTCACAGTGGCATTGTATTTTGTAGGCCAATTTTGCAAGATGGGAGCCTGCACATGGCCGCTTCAACTTTAGGCATCCATGGAAACAATACCTCAAAATCGGGGCATCAATGCGTGACTGCGCTTATTGCATCGAGGCCCTCAATGGTTGTGTCAATTCTGAAAACGAGGTATTTTTCTACGAGTTATATTCTGAACCAAATTATTGTTCCACATCGAAATATGTCAGCAATGCAACATTGACTCAATTAACTTGAACAACTTCATCTGAATAAACAGGCCCCTGAGTTCACAAAGAAGCATATCAGCAACATTGCCATAAAAGTAAGCTCTGATTCTTCAATGGTCATAAAAGAGCTTGCAAAGATTATGAAGACAATGAAGAAGTCATCTACAATAGATTTCCTAGTTGGAGAAATGAACAATGCAGTGCTGGAGCTCCAAGAGGACTTAAAATCTCTCCCTGCTTTGTTCATTCCACAGCCACTGCAAGAAGCTGAATGTCCCGAAAACAAGAGCACGGAGCAAGATCCCAAAAAGGCAGTTCCTCTCATGGAAATAATTCCACTTGTAACTTTAGCTTCTTTACTGATTGAAATTGTTTCAAGGATTGAAGGCATGGTCAGTGCAGTTGAAGAACTAGCAGGGTTGGCTGAATTCAAGTCCGTCAACGATAGGAAGACTAATCAAAACCAGACTACTAACAAAGTTGTACCAGATCACCAGGGCGCCCTTCAGAGGGTCTAGAATTTATATAAAGTTCTTGGCAGATTTACGGAAAGGGGCGAAAATACTGAAGAGATGATGTAAAGTTATACAAATCTAACAACTTGGACCCCAATTGAAATCTGTCAATTGAAAATCATTATTTGTTCAGTGTGTATATTTGGATCTGAGATTCTGAATGCATATGGCTACTGGACTTGTTCTGGCAAACTATCACTAGTGTACATGTAATAGCATTATGCTTTCATATTTATAACACATTATGTCACCTGTTGTTCCCCAAAGTTTGCTATTTGATCATACAAGGAAAATCTCCTTTCCTGGGTAGAAATTGTTGTAAAGGACAAATACATTTCCATATCCAAAAAAAAAAAAAGAAAAAAAAAAAAAGAGAAGAGATTATTGTGCAAAGAAAGGTGTAATGTTCACTAGGAAGATATCAAACGTGCCAATAAGAATAATACTAGTCTTACCACATTTGTCTATCACATGATGTGGTAGCTGATATATACATACCGCATCAACTAATTAATGTGATTAACACCGGCCTTTGTCGAAGTTGAAATGGCGCTGTTTTGAACGGTGAAAATTGAAGTATTTTTCTTTTGGGTGCCGTTGATTCGAATCAAAGAGACCAAATTTTCATCAGTCACCATAAAAACACAAAGACCCAGCTTTGTTTGCTCACCGAAAAACCAAGCTTTTCAATCCCTTTAGGTTGGGGTTAGGATCACACAGGCGATGCTTATTGCACAAAACCTAGAAACACAACACTTTCCAACTTCGCATCCAACGACATGTCGTTTCCTTGGGCTTAGTCCACATTCATTCATTTAGGCCCATTCCCATATGACCAAAAAAGAAGGCAACTTTCTTGAGTCTTCGACGGTCCTTTCTGTTCACTTCACTTCGTCCCTGACTCCAAAACCCTTCGAAGCTTGAACAGCTTTGGCCATGGCGGAGCCTATTATCACCTCTGAAAAACCCTCCACCACGCCTCTTTTGGACCCACCTTCCCGAATCGTCTGCCACGTGTATGAGCTTCTCCAACCCCACCCCTCTTTTCTTTTCAAAGTTCGTTAATTTTGTGTGAATTTTCCCCATTTTGATTTGATACAAGTATTTTTGATTTTCTAAATGCAGTTGCCAGAAGCAATTTTCACAATACACATGCCCTCGCTGCAACTCTCGATACTGTTCTCTGCACTGCTACAAGGTAGGCTTTTTATTGTTCTAGTAATTTACAGAGATTGGAGTTTGGTGTTGTGTTTAATTGTTTTGCAATTTTTGTTGAGCAGTCTCATAATCTTCGATGCACCGAATCGTTCATGCGGGAAAATGTGGAGGGGGAGCTTGGGCAATTGGGACCGGACGACGAAACTAAACAGAAAATGCTGGACATACTGAAAAGATTTCATTCTGAAGAAGAAGCTGATGCCATGGATGATGATGAAGCTGGTATGGCTTATTATTTGTGTTTATTGGTGTTCTTGTTTTTCTTTGAAATTTATGGCTTTCAACTTCAATGAACCTTTTGTTGTATGCTTGGGATTTTGCATGTCATGCATTGTAAGATAGTAGGGTAGTAGTAGTTTCTTAGGGAGAGGGAAGTTTCTGATTGAGGGTTTGCTAGAGTTCGGTCTCGGTATACATGTTTATTGGGGATTGAGGGTGGCTGGAAGAATATGCCGATTTTGATTGATGCTATGCTTACTGATTGTTGTGTTGTTGATGCTATGTGCAAGTTTACTTGAGCAGTGATTGTTTTTCAATATTTGAGTACATAGAATAAAAGCAGCTCCGGTGCAGTTTTGAACCGGGTCTTATTGATTATGCATGCAATAAGCCTAAGTTGGCCTTTAGATAAAATTGCTGATTAGTATCCTTGGGGTGAAGAGTGATAGTTTTCGTAGTTGGTCTAAGGATCACTGAAGCCTAATGAGGGCTACTGGCTAGTTTTTCACTTTATTATAGACTTCCTAAAATACATTCATGTTAAACTTATAGCCCTTTAGTGTTTTTCTTTTTCTCTTTCAGCAAATTGGATTGCTGACCAGAATCTTCAATATTTTTTTGCAGGTTCTACTCTGTCTGAGGGGACCATTCAAAAAGTGCTTTCTGGTACACTCCTGTCTATCCTTTTTCAATGATGTATTTAGTTTCTGGCGCTCAAGTTCTTTCCTATCTTTCATTCATTCTGATTTTACATTTCAAATCTGTTATAGAAATTTTTTGCACTTCTTAGTTTAAAGTTGTATATTTAATGTCTTACGAATTATCCGTTCTCTGAGCTACTTGCTATTTCCTAATGCTGACACCAGCTGATTCTCATTAATATTTGCAGGAGGTCAAGTTAGTTTTGATGATCTATCTGCAGAAGAGAAGAAACTATTCCAAAAAGCTGTTGTATCCGGTGAACTAAGCAAGATGATTAAGCCTTGGGATCCATGGTGGTTGAAGCCTTCTGCCAGAGCAATAACATTCAGCAAGGAAGGAACACAACTTATCAAACCGCTTGCCAATGAGGAGGAATCAATGTCAACAGAAGATGATCTAGAAAGTAATCAAGCGAGTGAGATTCCACCTGGGCCTGACACCCCGCTGCCTCCAGTCAGCAAGCTTAGTTCTACAAAGCCATCACCAACCTTAGCTGTTCATCTGGTTGACATTATATATAGCTACTGTTTCACACTCCGTCTTTACAATGGAGATTGGCTATCAGACACCACAGGATCAGCCATGGTACTACTGTCAGTGTCCTCTGTATTGGGCCAAGGTGGACAACCAGAGACCGTCCTGGAAGCTCTGTCTTATTGCCTGGAACAAACCTGCTCTCCTGCTTTCAGACAGATGGGTGGCTTGCAATTTGGACTCGGTCTTATAGATGATGTAATAACCCTATTAACGTTAGGAACCCCTGCTTTGTTGTGCTTGCTTTGTGATCTGCAGAGGATGGTTCAGGCTGGGGAGAGGGAACTGAAATCAGAGAAACCACGAAAGTCGAGAAGAGCTGAAATTAGGAGTAAGCTGAAGCTGGCCGAGAGGAAAATTTATTTCATCATGTGTTGGGTCCATGAGCAACCTGGGGAAGCTTGGTCTTCCTTGGCAGCCATTGTAAAGGCAGAGAAAGGTTCGGCTTTGAATTATGAAGCTGCTGCTTCAAGGCCTGGGAAAGTGGACAAGAAAGCAGAACCAAGAAGCAAGGTTTTGATTCAGGAGATCAAGTGAAAAAAAAGAAGATATTGTATTTTCTTTGCATCTTGTTATCTGTTAACTGTTGTATGAGGAGCACAAGCAGCTGTTCCTAGTAGAGTAGTTACAGTTCAGTTGTATAGTTGGCTAATGCAGTTGCAGTCAGTTATTTTAGACTTGTTTTATCTAGTTTTACCAACTAGGAGCTGTAAATCAGTAACTTTTGTTTTCACTGGGTTATCAAAATTCTTTATTTTCACCGACAAAATTTCCAACAAATTTATTAGGCTGAGCGAAACGACGTTGTGGGGGTACTTTAATCCTGGCAGTTACATAGTCCGCTTCCCAACCCGCCAAGGCGAGAAATGCTTACATGAAACGGGACGGTCAACAACTGTATGTCATGCGTGATAATTTTTTCACGAAATTAATTCTATTTCCGTTTCATACAAGATTTTCTACTAAGTTTCATACAAGGTTTTCCGCTCGAAGGGATGAAAGAAGATCACATCAATTATTATTTTCGAATTCCTAGAGTATGGCTATTTCGTTATTTTCCTAAGAAGTAGGGGTTATTTCTGGTATCCCACCCAAACCTATATGACCTTCCGTCTCTCCCTGTGGATGCCATAAACCCCCAGTTCTCTCTCGGAGAACGAACATTCCAAGAACGTCGTCGTATTGTTCTTCGCTCTCTCTCTCTCTCTCTCTCTCTCTCTCTCTCTCTCTTTTCGATTCGTACCAATCTCTGCAACACTAACCGTACAGAGATGGTTGATGTAAACGACAAGTTAGCGTATTTTCAAGCGATCACAGGCCTCGAAGACCCTGATTTGTGCGTGGAGATCCTCACCGCCCATGGCTGGGACCTCGAGCTCGCGATCTCCGCCTTAACCACCACGACGAACCACACACCTTCGCCGGAGAATCCAGCCTCCGGCACCACCTCCACAGTCCCCGACGGCAGTGGCGGCGGTGGTCTATACTCCGTTTCTCATCGCGGAGAACCGTCGCATCCATCTGGACCGTCATCAAATGCTGTCGCAGCACCCGGTTTGGCTTGGAAGATCATCACTCTGCCGATTTCCGTAATTTCTGGTAGTTTAGGGTTGATTTCCGGCGCAATTGGTCTTGGACTGTGGGCCGCGGGCGGAGTGCTCTCCTACTCTCTCGGAATGATTGGAATCGGGTCGGGTCGGGACGGTGAGTCTTCGGCCCGATTGGTGTCGGTGTCGGCGGTGGCGAATGAAGCGATGCAGTTCGTGGCGAGTTTCGAGAGGGATTACGGGACGAGGAGGCCGAATTTCGTAAGCGAAGGGTTTATGGACGCGTTGCAGAGGTCGAGGAACTCGTTCAAGCTGATGTTCGTGTACTTGCACTCGCCGGACCATCCTGATACGCCGTTGTTTTGTGAGAGGACTCTGTGCTCCGAGACCTTGGTGGCGTTTATCAACGAGAATTTCGTGTCGTGGGGAGGGAGCATTCGGGCCAGTGAAGGCTTTAAGATGAGTAATAGCTTGAAGGCCTCAAGATACCCCTTTTGTGCCGTCGTTATGGCCTCCACGAACCAGAGGATCGTGCTGCTTCAACAGGTAAATGATTCTTTGCTTGCTTTTTTTGTTTGTTTGTTTTTTTTTCGTATTAGAATTATTTATACGAAATTCATAGCTCTGTAGGCTTAATTAGGAATGGCAATTATTGCATGTATGTCATTGTATCTTTTTAGGCCGTACTGAAGCTAGAAAATGAAGGTTTCTTAGCTCTCTCGAGAGATAAAGTTCCAATTTGGGTGGTTATCTCATCGGTTATCAGCATGACATACTGAAAGAACACGTTTGACTCATTTTAGTGACTCCTTTCTGTTTCTTGTAAATGAGTTAACTGGTGTCAGCAGTAGTGATTCTGGGGTTTAACTGGGAATGTTACAAACCGGTGTCTTTTTATTGAACTAAGGGTTGAGTTCATTGGCTTTCCCTATTCGGATTGTTCAGAGTGCTACAAACATCCCATTTTCATGTAATGCTAGCAGAAACTTTGCATGGAAACATTGCTTAGCATGTTCACTTTGGTATGAGTAATTTTAGCAGAAACACGATAATTTGGTGGTTTGTTAATGGTCAACAGTGGAAACGGGGTTGGACATCAACCTATTCCTGTAGTTTAGCTTTCTTATTCTTCGTCCTTTTTTTTCCCTCTCTCTAAATCTTTTATGTTTTGTTGTTGTTGTATTCTTGTTTCTTTTTGGACTTTAGGTGGATGGAAAATTTGTAATTGAGCTATTTGAGTTTAAATAAGCTCTTACCGAGTAAATTCTGCACGTCCATAGCTTGGTATGAGCGTTTTGTTTAATGCCTTACCTTTAACATGTTTTCCTTATGCATCTTAAACATGACGTTTTGTAAGCGGGTTTAGTGTATATGATAATGTTTTGACTTTGATGTGTGTGCATTTTTTTTCCTTTCCATTTCCCTATTTTCCTTTCAACTTTCTGGTAACTAGATATGAATGATGACAACTTCTTGTTGTTCATTTTATCCTTAATGAGTATCTTTGTCTTGTTTGGCAGGTTGAGGGGCCCAAGTCTCCTGAAGAAATGCTCGCAATATTGAACAGAGTGGTTGAAGAAAGTGCACCTGTTCTTGTTGCAGCAAGGCTTGATGCAGAAGAAAGGAGAAACAACATTCGTTTAAGGGAGGAGCAAGATGCTGCTTATAGAGCAGCACTTGAAGCTGATCAAGTATGTTTAAAGTTTAACCTAATTGCATGCTCCCTTTGCCCTTTCACGTCACAGACAAAAAACTTAGGTTTTATAAAGCTCTTAGGTTGTTGTTATTTTCCCATTGCCTCATTGTTATCTTCCTTTGCTTCAGGCAAGGGAAAACCAGAGGAGGGAAGAGCAAGAACGTCTGGAAAGAGAAGCAGCTGAAGCTGAGAGGAAGCGCTTGGAAGAAGAAGAGGCTCGTGAAAGAGCAGCACGTGAAGCTGCGGAGAAAGAGGCTGCACTAGCTAGGATGCGGCAGGAGAAAGCCTTGTCGCTTGGTTCTGAACCTGAAAAAGGACCTAATGTTACACAAGTAATCCCTCGTGCATTAGCCCCTTATCATTTTCTTGTATCTTTTGAATGTATTGATATTTCAGATAACTACTATCATATGTTTACATGTTGAGTTCCGTGTGTAATTAATGCATGCTTGTGAATTATAATTGAACAAATAGGTTGTGGTGAGGTTCCCAACCGGAGAACGGAAGGAAAGGAGGTTCGACAGTAGTGCAAAAATCCAAACTCTCTATGATTATGTTGATTCTTTGGGTTGTTTAGATGTGGAGAATTACAGTCTGGTTTCTAACTTCCCTCGAGTGGTATATGGACCGGAGAAGCTGTTGTTATCCTTGAAAGAAGCCGGGTTGCATCCTCAGGCCAGCCTTTTTCTGGAGCTGAATTCTTAGAGAAGTTTAATGCAGAGAGTGTTATTAAAAATGTAGTAGGGTTACTCCGTTTTGCATCTCTATATACTAGCAACTATGTCCATTTTATTAGAACCAACAATGATATGACGAGGTAAGATAGATGATGTGATACCATTCTCTCTCTTTCTCTTTCTCTTTCTCTCTCTCTCTCCCATCTCCTCTTCTCTTCTTTTGTCTTGCCTTGGTGGATGTGTAGTTTGTCTTGATTGCATATTCTTTCAAACAAGGCGGCCATAAAATGGAAGCTGGGGTTGAAATAATGATACTACTGACTATATGTTATATATAGACTTGAAAATCTGAATAAGCTTTACCATTCATTCATTTGTATGATGTGATTTATGATTCGTTTGTGATGTTTGGTGAGTTGTGATGATTGTTTCCCAAAACTACTGGCCTCGGAAATCAAGTTGGTCTTAACCTCATCTACCTTTTCCCTCTCTAGATAGCAATGGAACGTTGGCTGCAGCAAAATGCACGCATAAGCAGAGTAATCTTTCATTTTAAGATGATGAAATCAGGGCTGAAATATTTTCACACAGCGTCAACAAAATGCTTAATTATCCCATTTTCCCGGATAATGTTTACAAATATTCTGAAATATACAAAAGGTCAAACACATTAGAAATTGCATGAGTGGACTATGTGCAGACATTTACGTTCAAACAAAATACAAGGCCATCAAATCATTTACCGTCGTGTGAAAAATACATAAATTTTACCATGTGCAGAAAAGCATTATGCCTTGTTGCACACGTCATTTAATCCATGTATCAGAAAAGATAGAAATTAAAAAATTGCGTATATGTACCTTTTTAAAAAAATACTTTCGTTTTTTGGCACACTAATCAATTTTATGAAAACATACTCGTTTTTTAACACAACTATATTATTCACATATTATACACCTACATACATGTGTATAATAATGAGTATACACATATTCCTCAAAATCCAATTAATTTCTCACCACAAAAGTTATCACTTATCAACACATCTTCAAGTTTTACCCTATACATTTATTTAATTTGAATTTATTTATCAAAAAATAATATCTGGAATATATAGTGCCAGCTAGAAGAATGCTAGTTTCTTCTTTTAGGGAGGTTTTCTAGAACGTCAAAGTAAACAATAATAAAAATAAAATACAACGCTCCTAGCTGAGCTGTCTTTCCCTAATCACTCTCCTAATTTCTAAATTAAACTTAAAAAACCCCCAAAAAAAAAAAATTATTTTCCAAGTCCAAATCCCACCCAAGGACAGCGTGTACCATCTAATCATAGAAGGACTCAATCTCTCGATCCAAACCAATCAAAATCCCCAAAATCCTAAACCAACTACAAAACGATGTCTTCTTCCCCAGCCCTACATTTACACCTCTCCTTCGTCCCTTTCCCTCGTTCCCAATCCCTAGGCTTCCCTCTCCAATCTCTCTCGCTCTCTCCGTTGCTCGCTTTCTCGTTTACAGGGTTTCTGTAGGGTTCCGCATCCCCAATTAGGCCCTGCTCGCGGTTTTTAAGGATTTCGGGTTTCGTTTCTTGATTTGGTGGCGAACCCAAATGATGCAGAGAGCGCCATGGCTGAGTCTCGGATAGGTTTAACAATGTGGAGCTCGGTCGCGAACCGGAATTCGGGTACGGAATTCAGGGATATGTGGTTTATCGGCTGCAGGTTTCGTCTTCGATCGGCGGTCGATTCGTACTCCGTGGCTTGCGAGGCATTTTCTGAACACCGTCTTCTTCTGATTCCGGTTGGGGGTACAAGCAAGCAGCTTTGATAGGATTTGCGAGGATCGTTTTCTGTGTTTTCGCTCTGAAGAACAAACAAAGTTGTTTCTTTGGGGAGATTGTTTTCGTTATGGATTCCTGTAGTGGTTTGGTTGGTGGAAAATCTGATTGTGACGATGGCGGCGTTGTGGAGAAAGATCCGACTGGGAAATACTTGCGGGTACCAATTTCGAATTCTTTTGACTCTCTAATTTTAGAATTTTAATTGTTTGTTTGTAAATGCATGGTGTTGGTTTTAGGATAGAATTTTTCATCTTCTTGCTTGATTTTTTTTGTTTTTGTTTTTTTCTTGATTTGGTGATAGAATTCTTATATGAATTTGTGTTTGTTCCTCCAGTATGACGAAGTGTTGGGGAGGGGAGCATTCAAGACTGTGTATGCTTCTCTAACCATTTTCTGAATTGGTTTCTTTCTTGTTGGTTTCTAAGGTTCTCAGAATTTTCTCATTTGCAAATTTATTTTTGAACTTATTTGTATGCTCTGTAAAATGTAGATATAAGGCATTTGATGAGGTTGAAGGAATAGAAGTAGCCTGGTGCCAAGTGAGTATTGAGGATGTTCTGCAGTCGCCAGAACAGCTTGAAAGATTGTATTCGGAGGTTCATCTTCTGAAGTCATTAAAACATCAAAACATCGTTAAGTTCTATAACTCTTGGGTTGATGATAAGAACAAGACCATCAACATGATAACAGAGTTATTCACTTCCGGGAGTTTAAGGCAGTGAGTTTCGCCGACTTTTTTTATTTATAGCAATTCATGTTTTTACGTGGCTTACATTACCAAATACTAATTGCCACTGGTCTGGATTTAGGTACAGAAGGAAGCATAAGAATGTTGATATGAAGGCCATTAAGAACTGGGCAAGGCAGATTCTTCGAGGCTTGCACTATCTGCATTCACACAATCCTCCAATTATTCATAGAGATTTGAAGTGTGACAATGTATTTGTTAATGGAAATAATGGAGAAATTAAAATTGGAGATCTTGGGTTGGCGATAGTCATGCAGCAGCCTACTGCCCATAGCGTAATTGGCACCCCGGAATTCATGGCTCCAGAGCTTTATGATGAGGAATACAATGAACTTGTCGACATCTATTCTTTTGGCATGTGCATGTTAGAAATGGTGACTTGTGAATACCCTTATAGCGAATGTAAAAATCCAGCACAAATTTACAGGAAGGTTACCTCGGTAAGTTTCTGATCGCCTGCATTATGAATTTCCTCCAGTTTTTTGTTTTACTAAGCAGTTGCCTAATGTTTCTCATAACTTTGTTTCAGGGTATAAAGCCTGCTTCACTCAGTAAAGTGGAAAGTCCTCAAGTCAAGCAGTTCATAGAGAAGTGTCTAGTTCCAGCATCTATGAGATTGACTGCGACAGAGCTCTTGAAAGATCCATTCCTTGCAACTGACAATTTGAAGGAGCGTAGTTGTGATCTTTCGCAACTACCCAATCTTGTGCCCAAGTTGGTGAACTTGCCACAGCCTGAAGCTCGCCCTATGGACCTAGATACTAACGACCAGAAGTTTTCTATTGGATCTTGTAGGAAAAGTGTCAATGAAACTTCTAACTCTTCAGTTCTGGAGTTTTGGAGGTTCACAGAGAATAATGAGTTCAGGTTAAGAGCTGAACAAAATACGGATACTACCGTCTCTTTAACTCTGCGCATTGCTGATACCTGTGGTAAGTGCATCTGCCATGAAAATGGGTTAATTGTTTCCCCTTATTTTTCATGAAGTGAACCTGAATGTTATTTGTCTATACAGGTCGTGTGAGGAATATCCATTTTAAGTTCTATCTTGATTCTGATACTGCAATGTCAATTGCTGGGGAAATGGTTGAGCAACTTGATCTTTCACACGAAGATATCTCTGTCATAGCTGAGTTAATTGACAAATTGATTATGAAGCTTGTACCAGGCTGGAAACCTTCATCCGAAAGTTCATCATGTGGAGCTAACAGTTCATGTGGGGATCAACCTGCACATCAAAATATTCTGTCACCATTGGCATATGCAGAAGACCAAGATAACCAAGCAACAATGATTTCAGATACCTCAGCCTGCTCAGCCCAGTATGGCGTCCCTACTGCCTCATGTAATGTCAACGTTTCAGAATCGGCCAAGTACAGTTCTGATGAACGCTGCACAGGTTCAGATAGGTACGGTTCCAGTCCGGATTGTATGGTTCAGGCCAGACTCAAGGAGAAGAGCTATGAAGCTGGTTCTGGTGATTCTGTTGTTATGAATGACGCATGCCCTGACATGTCAAGCATTTGCTCCTTATCTGAGTTGTCTCTAGTGGACAAAGATCGGTATGATGAGCTGAAGGGGGAGCTTGTTGCTATTGATGTGCAGTATCATCAATGTCTTCTCGAACTCTTGAGGATGAGGGAAGAAGAAATTCAGAATGCCAAGAAGAGGTGGATAGAAAAAAAGAAAATAGCTGTTAATTAATGTACTATTTTGTCTTCCTGGGGTGACTTTATTTCTTTTCCTTGTTAACATTCATTTAATTCTTGTATTTTTTTTTTTTCCTTAAGAAAACGCAGGGATCTGTTTTGGTACATAATTTGTTTTACGGTTATTAATGAATATTTTTTTGTTTTTTTTTTTCTCTTCCATGAGTTCTTGACTGTTTATTTCATGTATAAACAATTGTATTATCATGAGATTATGATTTGATATGAAAATAAACAGAACAGTAAAACCAAAAGCTTTTAATTCAAGTTAAGACAGATTTCGTCTCGCAGTTTGATTTTTCTGTTGCCATGTTTCTTCAGTTGAACTTCCAATTGATTTTCTATTTTAATTCCCCATTTCTATTTTGATTTACTCACTTGCCCTAAAGATTCCTAGTCATCCTAGAGTTTAATTTCCTCCAAGTGATGCTGGGGTTTGTTATTTCCCTTTTTTGAAAAGGATTCCTAGAGTTTAATTTCCTCCTAGTGATGCTAGGATTTGTTATTTTCGTTTTTAGACTAGGAGTCCTAGTAATTCTAGGGTTAGAAGTAGTATTTATTTCAACTCCAGTGCAATTTTAATCACTAACAATATTTACGAGTAAGCTCTAGATTGAAACAGAGAATATGTTTTCTGGTCTTTTGCTTTTGGCTAGGAAAATCCTCGACAATCAAGATGAATTAGACAAAAGATTGTCTGATTTAGAGAAAGTGCAAGAGGAAGCCGGGCTGAGAGCACAACAAAAAACAAATATGAGGGAGTTTTCAGGAAGCAATAATACACAAACGATGGGGCATGACCGGAGTGAAGGGAATGGTGTGGAAGGGGCTACTCTAGGAACATCGTTTGGGGTGCTCTTTGGTGCTTTTATACAAGTGAAGGACAAGACTAGGATGTTTAAGCGCATCCTCGGGTATCTCGAATCCACGATAGACTCTCTAAAACCATTTATAGAAGAGATAGTAGAATATAACAAGGTATTGCATCTCTCAAAAGAGGAACTAGGGAATTTTATAACACTTATGGAGAAGGGTGCACAGCTCATTCACAAGTGCTCAAAGATTCGTAAGTGGGCTAGCTACAAGAAGTATGAATATGCCAACAAACTTCTTAGATTAGATGAATCTCTTCAAGTAATGTTAAATATATTTAGAGTGCAATTAGTAAGGGATGTGAGAGAGAGCTTAGTTTCCTTAAGTAATACAGAGGCTATGATCAAGCGAATGGAAGGGAGTGATTTGATACAAAATGATCAAATTTTAAGTATAGGTGGTTCTGCAGTGCCTGAAGTTCACCTGCATCGACCTGGATGTATTGAATGAACATGGAACACAAGATGTGATCCTGGAGACATTTGGTTCACACAAGATGTGCAGTGCCTTAACATTCATTTGATTCTTGTAAGTTTTTTTTCCCTTAAGAAAAGGCAGGGATCTGTTTTGGTACATAATTTGCTTTTACGGTTATTAATGAATATTTTTTTGTTCCATGAGTTCTTGACTGTTTTATTTCATGTATAAACAATTGTATTATCATGAGATTATGATTTTTTTTCCCCTTTATTAGTGTATATCATCTTTCTCTCAAGTCTTCAATTACCATGCTATTAAATTCATGCGCATATGAAAATACGTGTCCGTTCTATATTTAATAAATTATTAAAGATTTTTAGAAAGATTTGTAATCGTTATCTCTTCTATGGTCTCTTCATTACATCATAAATAATTTTTTTTATTGATCAGAAAGGAGGTGATTTACTTATTTTAATTAGAGGAGGATTCGAATTTTGAAAAAGGAAGGAGAAATAGTGAAAGATGATTTCATTGAGAAACCGATTGACAACAAAAATTGTGACTAATACAATTTCTTTTTTATTAATCCAAAGAAAGAGAATGACTTGATAATAAAATAACTAACACTTAATTATTCAATCGATTTTTTGGATTTTTTTTTTTCTTTTCCCTTTTATACTTCAATTAAGGATTGGGAGATTCACTATTATACCCAATATGGGGGGGCCCAAATTATAAAAATACCCTATAAGAAATGGACTTTAGAAACACACCCAAAGCTCATTTACAACATAACAAAAAAGCTTTTAACTTCTTATAAATTACAAAACCGCCATCAATTTCTTAAAACAAGCCAAACTCCAAAATCTCATAAAAATACCCAAACACTTAATAGGGCATCAAAGTAATTTAATAATTAATATTAAATTCAATAAGTGTCATTTTTTGGGTTTTTTTTTGGATTTTTTTTTTATAGAAATTCAATTGTGTAGAGTTTATTTAAAATATTAGTGCTAGAAATGAGTATATCACTAAATATCTCTTAAAGATTCCTAGTCATCCTAGAGTTTAATTTCATCGTAGACGCTAGGGTTTGTTATTTTAGTTTTTATACTAGGATCCCTAGAGTTTAATTTCCTCCTAGTGATGCTAGGATTTGTTATTTTCATTTTTTGACTAGGATTCCTAGTAATTCTAGAGTTTAAAGTAGTATTTATATCAACTTTAGCGCAATTTTTATTGCTAAGAATGTTTACAAGTAAGCTCTAAATTGAGTCAGAGTTTATAATTTTCTTTTTTTTTTTTTTTTCTTGCGTTGGATTAGAAATTAGGTTGCCATGGGCAGGAGGGGGACTGTTTTGAATGAGAAGTGCAACAAAAAAGGAAGAAGAACCCGTGAAATTGACAAAACAAATCTCTTTTTTTTGGGCAGCAACAACAAATAGTAGTTTACAGCACCGTCAATCCTTCAACCTATATGGATAAGAATTAGAGGGAGCAACTGAAAGAGGAAGGTAGAGTTCCAGATCGCATGTATCACTTGGATTGAAAATAAGACCGATAAGAAGATAAAAGACGAATTCATGAGTAAACATCCTTTTAATGCTTGATGTTATTAAGTTAATTACGAATTAGAACTTGCTACCATGCTCAACAAACTGATTAGGGTGGAGAGGATTTAATTATCTGAGATTGACCAAGGTGGGGAGAGAGAGAGAGAGAGAGAGAGAGAGAGAGAGAGAGAGAGAGAGAGATTTAAAGATGCATATCAGATGTCTCTCTCTAGTTCAGAGATGATTAGTTTTCCGGTGGACAAGGGAGTGGTTGCAATCCCATATCGTTTTTACATTTTTATGAAGCGGTTGCAATCCCACATCGGCTGCTTAGATAAACCTCATCTGTTTTTCCCTCTATGAACATTTCATTCTAGAGTAGCGATGTTTTCACAGACGTTCGGCCATTCACTTTGTTTGGGCTTCAAATGTCTCTGTACATTTGGGCTTTTGGCCAGCTGGAGTTTTAATTTTGAATTAAAGTTAATGAGTTTTACTTGATCACAGCTTCTGTATTACTTAAGAAGACTAAGTTCTCTCTCACATCTTTTGCTAATTGCACTCTTGGATAATATAGAGGCTGTGATCAAGCGAATGAAAGTGACTGATTTAATACAAAATGATCAAATTGTAAGTGTAAGTTGTGCATTGCCTAAACCTCCATCAGCTACAGTTGCATTGGATGTATTGAATGTACGTACATGGAACACAAGATGTGATCCTTGAGAAGTTTGGTTCATCGAGGAAAATAGAGGAAGGGGTCAAGCTAGTTGAAGGGAGTGGTGTGGTACAATTACTAAATGATCAAATTGAAGTTAAAGGTTCATTTGATGTTCTAAATATGCGAGGAACAAGGAATGGAAATGACACATTGGATTCAACAACGAATATGGAGAGAACGGGCAAGCAAATCAAAGGAAGTGTTTTGGTACAAAATCAAATTGATGTTATAGTAACTGAACCTGCATCACCTACATTTGGATTGGATGCAATGAACATGCAGGGAACCAGGGATGAGAATGAGCCCTTGGTTTCAATAAGGGAGGCGGCAAACAAACAAATTAAAGGGATGAGAATGAGCCCTTGAAATCCAAGCTGCAAATGTTCAATTAAAGCTCTCAAATTGGATGATTGATTCCAAAGACAATCAGCAAGCAATGGACATGGAGCAGAAAATGATCTCTGATAAGTTCTCATTCCAACAAGAAAGAAAATAAAATCATCCTCCCTCAAATAGTTAAGCAATTAAAAGTTTATATGTAAATAATTCAATGATTCTATCCAAATCTAAAAATGTATTCATTGTGTTCTTCTCTTTTTCTCTTTTGTATTGGTGTGCAATGTTAAAACACTATTTATTGATTTGTCTACCCATGAGATCAAATGAAATAGTGTCCATGCATTTAAAACTATGGACGACTGTAAGAATAACAAAAACATGTCGGTCAATGTGGTCAATAATTTCATACCTAAAAAATGTGGTTCATAATTTGTAGCTCAACTATCTCCAAATTTGTATCTAATACTAAATTAAATTCATTTGATTTAATTTTTCACCTTTTTTTCTTTTTCCCCTGTGTGTGTTAATTTTTTGGTTGATTTCGATGAAAAAGTGATGGATAACCACGATATGAAGTAATGATGTGATATAATTTGGATTGTGTATTTTTTTAATTTTATATTTTTCTTGAGTGTGTAAAATAACATTGCTTGAATGACATTTTACATAATATACTCACGAACATGTCATTTTACATAATCTACTCACTGAGCGGTGGTTTTCTTATCCCTTACCTATTTTGTTTTTCAGATAAATTAGTGGGCAAGACAAAGCCAAAACCAAAGAAGTTGGATTAGTTTAGAGTGATCAACTTTTATTTATATCTTGTACACTTGTAAAATTATTATAATATATATATAATGGTAATGTATTTAAACTAAAATTTCAGTATTTTATTTATTTATTTCAATTCACGTACCCTGATTCTGGAATATCCTTTATTTTCGGATCGGGCGTGACAACATGAAACACAAGATGTGATCCTGGCGAAGTTTGGTTCATCAAGGAAAATAGAAAAAGGGGTCAAGCTAGTTGAAGGGAGTTGTGTGGTACAATTGACAAATGATCAAATCGAAATTAAAGGTTCATATGAAGTGGTTGAACCTCCACCGCCTGCAGTTGCATTTGATGTTCTAAATGTGCGGGGAACAAGGGATGGGAATGAGACATTGGGTTGAGTTGCATTTGATGTTCTAAATGTGCGGGGGAACAAGGGATGGGAATGAGACATTGGATTCAACAACGAATATGGAGGCATTGGCAAACAAATCAAAAGGAGTGATTTGGTACAAAATCAAATTGAGGTTGCAGTAACTGAACCTGTATCACCTAGAGTTGGATTGGATGTAATGAACATGCAAGGAACCAGGGATGAGAATGAGATCTTAGTTTCACCAAGGGAGGCAGCAAACAACCAAATTAAGGGGATACGGGTCGTCGAAGTCCAAGCTGCGGATGTCTAATTGAAGCTCTTAGATTGGATGATTGATTCCAAAGATAACGAGCAAGAAATGATGGTTTTAGGAGTTGAGTTTGAAATTGAACTTGAGTCACTACAGGGCCTCTCCTCAGTCATTGCGACAAGCTTTGGAAATATGCAGAGTAGCAAACCTGACGATGCTCCAAAGCTTGATTACATGCATTGCACTCAATTGTCTTAGTATGTGAGCGAACTAACGTTAAATGATGGGTTAAATTGGATAAAATATGGGCAGAAATCAGTGAAAGGGAATGAATATCAGCGTATTTATTGCAGGTGCACAAATCCTAATTGTTGAACGAAGAAGCACCTTGACAAATCATTGGATGGACAGATTACGAAAATTGTTTACAATGGAGGTCACAACCATCCTCATTGTCATTGTACAAGAGACTCAACCTCTCAACCAATTCCAGCTTCTTCACATTAAATCTTCGATCTATCACTCCCAACAATGTCCAACCCGAAAACTGAGTCAATCACAATGCATGAGAATTCTTTAACCTCAATTAGAGAGGATGCTTTTGAGCAAAACTCTCTAATCATAGATTTAGGAGGAGCTGCAGATGAAAGTGATCATGAAGCCAAAATACGGTAAACCTCATACAATTCTGATGAGGATTGTGTATATGTCATATATAGCGATTTTTGAATATGTAGAATGGTTATTCTTTTGTAGGAAGGTAGAAAATGCAAACAATCAAACCTCATCAAATTTTGGGGGTAGAATTGTTAGAAAACCTAGACTTCTGGTGCTGACAAGAAGTGATATTGAGAACCTAGATGATGAGTATAAATGAAAGAAATATGGAACAAAAGTATATATTGAAAGGAAGTCCAAATTCAAGGTACACAGTCCGGAGTAGTATTAATTGCTTAGATAGTATTACAACCTTATAAAAGCCTTTTTTTTTCTTTTTTTTTTTGGGTTTTGGTGAAGGGCTTTAATTACAAGCAAATATTTTCTGAACTTAACATTTTCAATTGTTTTCCAATTTGTAGTAACCACTACAAATGCGCATTTGTAGGATGTCCAATGAGGAAATGGGTCGAGCGAGCATCACATGACTTAAGGGTTGTGATCAAAATAATTGTGATCAAGTTAGATTAGATGAATCTCTTCATGTACGGTTAAGTATACTGAGATTGCAATTAATAAGGGATGTGAGAGAGAGCTTAGTTGGCTTACGTAATACATAGGCTATGATCAAGTGAATGGAATGGAGTGATTTGGTACAAAATGATCAAATTGTAAGTGTAGGTTGTTGTGCAGTGCCTGAACCTCTACCGGCTATAGTTGCATTGGATGTATTGAATGTACGGGGAACACAAGATGTGATCCTGGACACGTTTGGTTCATCAAGGAAAATAGAGGAAGGGTCAAGCTAGTTAAAAGGATTGGTGTGGTACAATTACCAAATGATCAAATTGAAATTAAAGGTTCATGTGAAGTGGTTGAACCTCCACTGCCTGCAGTTGCATTTGATGTTCTAAATGTGCGGGGAACAAGGGATGGGAAGGAGACATTGGATTCAACAACGAATATGGAGGCATTGGGAAAACAAATTAAAAGGAGTGTTTAGGTACAAAATCAAATTGATGTTGTAGTAACTGAACCAACATCACCTAGAGTTGGATTGGATGTAATGAACATGCAGGGAACCATGGATCAAAATGAGACCTTGGTTTCACCAAGGGAGGCGGTAGACAAACAAATTAAGGGGATAAGGGTAGCCGAAGTCCAAGCTTCATATGTGCAATTGAAGCTCTTAGATTGGATGATTGATTCCAAAGATAACAAGCAAGGAATGATGGTTTCAGGACTTAAGTCTAAAATTGAACTTGAGTAATTATAGGGCTTCTCCTCAGACATTGCGACAAGCATTGGAAATATGCAGGATAGCAAACCTGACCATGCTCTAAAGCTTGGTTACATGCATTGCATTCAATCGTCTCAGTTTGTTAGCGAACTAACGTTAGATGATGGGTTCAATTGGAGAAAATATAGGTAGAATCAGTGAAAGGTAATGAATATGACCGTATTTATTACAGATGCACATATCCTAATTGTCGAACAAATAAGCACCTTGACAGATAATTGGATGGACAGATGTCTAAAAATTGTTTACAAGGGAGGTTACAACCATCCTCAACCTCATTCTATAAGAGAGTCAACCTTTCAACCAATTCAAGCTTCTTCACATAGAATCTTCGATCTATCGCTCCCAACAATGTCCAACTCGAAAACTGAGTCAGTCACGATGCATGAGGATTCTTTAGCCTGAATTAAAGAGGATGGTTTTGAGCAAAACTATCCAATCATAGATTGAGGAGGAGCTGAAGATGAAAGTGATCTTGTGGCCAAAATATGGTAAACCTCATACAATTCTGATTGGGGATTGTGTATATTGTTGTGCGGAAGCGTCAACCAACTGCGAGTGAAAAATAAATAACAACAGGCAGGAGAAAAATTGAACAAAATAATCAACAAGAACAACACCAAGATTTATACTGGTTCGGCAATTGCCTACATCCAGTTTGGAGACAACGGAGTATTTCACTATAATCAATGAGAGAATACAATAGTGTTTAACCACTCAGAAAACCCAAGCCCCAAATATACCCAAGCTCACACACTCAAGAATATAAAGGGGATACAAATTGAGTACAATTTAGAGAGGGAAAAATAACCAACAGTAGCAACAAAAACTTAGTTGCCCAAACTATTATTTTTCTCTCTCCCAACTTCTTTCTTCTCTCATCAACTCTCGGTGCTTTCCGCTCTCTTTTTATTTTTCCCAAATGCATGTTCCCTTTTATAAGCCAAACATTTGCTCTTCAACCACCCAACGGCAAAAGCAAAACACACAAGTCAAAAGGTAAAAGTAAGCCATCAATGCTAGCCATTAATTTGTCTCCAATTTGTCTGCTAGCCGAAAGCATCGCAAGATGTCTGCCAGCCGAAAGCAGTTTTGCTTTTGACTATTTTTGAGCCAATCATCAACATATATATCATACATAGCAATTTTTGAATATGCAGAATGGTTTTTCTTTTATTGGAAGGTAGAAAATGCAAATGATCAGACCTTATCATATTTTGGGAGAAGAATTGTTAGAGAACATAGAGTTCTGGTGCAGACACGAAGTAATACTGAGAACCTGGATGATGAGTATAAATGGAAGAAATATGGAACGGAAGTAATGAAAGGAAATCCAAATCCAAGGTACACAGTCCTAAGCAGTATTAATTGTTAGATACTATTACAACCTTATAAATGGCTTTTTTTTGGATAACAAGTAAATGTTTTTTGAACTTGCATGCATAACATTTTCAATTATTCAAATTAGAATAGATGAATCTCTTTAAGTACAAGTATACTGAGAGTGCAATTAGTAAGGGATGTGAGAGAGAGCTTAGTTTCTTTAAGTAATACAAAGGTTGTGATTAAGTGAATGGAAGGGAGTGATTCGATACAACATGATCAAATTGTAAGTATAGGTTGTTGTGGAGTGCCTGAACCTCCATCGACTACAGTTACATTGGATTTATTGAATGGATAAGGACCACAAGATGTGATCTTGGACATGTTTGGTTCATGAAGGAAAATAGAGGAAGGGGTCAAGCCAGTTGAAGAGATTGGTGTGGTACAATCACCAAATGATCAAATTGAAATGGAAGGTTCATCTGCAGTGGTCAAACCTCTAGCACATGTTGTTGCATTTGATGATCTAAATGTGCGTGGAATAAGGAATGGGATGGAGACATTGAATTCAACGACGAATATGGAGGCAGCGGGCAAGCAAATCAAAGGGAGTGGTTAGGAACAAAATCAAATTGATGTTGTAGTAACTGAACCTACATCACCTACAGTTGGATTGGATGTAATGAACATGCAGGGAACCATGGATGAGAATGAGACCTTGGTTTCACCGAGGGAGGCAGTAGATAAACAAATTAAGGGGATAAGGGTCGTCAAACTCCAAGCTTCGAATGTCTAATTGAAACTCTTAGATTGGATGATTGATTCCAAAGATAACGAGCAAGGATGATGGTTTCAGGAGTTAAGTCTAAAATTGAACTTGAGTAATTATAAGGCTTCTCCTCAAACATTGCGACAATCCTTGGAAATATGCAGAGCAGCAAACCTAACAGTGCTCCAAAGTTTGATTGTATGCATATTGCACTCAATTGTCTCAGTATGTCAGTGAACTAACGTTAGATGATGGGTTCAATTGGAGAAAATATGAGCAAAAATCAGTGAAAGGTAATTAATATAAGCGTATTTATTACAGGTGCACACATCCCAATTGTCGAATGAAGAAGCACCTTGATAGATCATTGGATGGACAGATGTCTGAAATTGTTAACAAGGGAGGTCACAACCATCCTCAGCTTCATTCTATAAGAGAGTCAACCTCTCAACCAATACAAACTTCTTCACATTCCCAACAATGTCCAACCCGAAAACTGAGTCAGTCACGATGCATGAGGATTTTTTTGCTTCAATTAGAGAGGATGATTTTGAGCAAAACTCTCCAGTCATAGATTTAGGAGAAGCTGAAGATGAAAGTGATCTTGAGGCAAAAATATGGTAAACCTCATACAATTCTGATTGGGATTGTGTATATGTCCTATATAGCGATTTTTGAATATGTAGAATGGTTATTTGGCCTTCAACATTCTTCAAACATGGTTTCCGGAGTTACATCTGAAACTGAATTTGAGCCACTACACAGCTTCTCCCTAGACAGTTCCGCAGGCTTTGCAGAAAAGCATCTTATCATGGAAGAAGATGATTCTTCAACCTCAAGTACAGTGGATGATTTGGAACAAAATTCATTACCAAGTGGTTTGAGTCTAACTCATCTGAAACTAATTGATCACTAATTAGGTTGGTAAAGTTTAGATTAATTGAAAAGAATACAAGTTTTCTGAATTTTGTATTGTTGGTTGTTGTTGGTAGTTTTGTTGTGAACACAATCATGACACTTGAGTTAGTTGGAGGGGCTGCTCTAGGAACAGTTTTTGTTGCCCTGCATAATGTTGTTAAGGTAGCCTTGGGCAGGACTATTATGCAGTTCAAACCCCTCCTTGGAGATCTCAAGTTCACTCTAGACTTGCTAAACCCACGGATCATCCAACAAGTAGGAGAACATAAATTGGCATTAGGTCTCCCAAATGAAGAAATAGACAGCTTTCAACAACAAACGGATGAGGGTATAAAACTTGTTATCAAGTTATCAAAACTTAGTATGTGGAACTGTAACATTTGGTATAATTATTGCAATTGCACAAAGCCTAGTTATACAGACCAACTTGTGGAATTGGACAGATATTTTAGAATACTATTGGAAATATTGAAGCAGCAGGAAATGAGGGATGTGAAGGAGGCACTGCTTTTGGCGAGGAAAATTCATGACAAACAAGATGAATTGGACAAGAAACTATCTGATTTACTAAAAGTGCAACAAGAAGCCGGGCTGAGAGCACATGAGGGATGGAATGGGCGGGAATTTTAAAGAAGCAATAATTCACAGACTACATGGCAGAAATGAATTGAAGGGAATGGTGTGCAAAGAACTGCTCTAGGAGCAATGTTTGGGATGCTCTTTGGTGTTGTTATACAAGTGAAGGACAAGACTAAGATGTTTAAGCATATCCTTGGATATCTCAACTCCACGTTAGACTCCTTAAAACCACTAATAGAAGAGATAACAGAATATAACAAGGTACTGCATCTCCCTAAGGAGGAACTAAAGAATTTCACCATACAAATGGAGATGAGGGTAGAGCTTATTCACAAGTGCTCTAAGGTTCATAAGTGGAATAACTACAAAAAAATATGAATATACCAACAAACTTCTTAGATTGGATGTATCTCTTCAAGGATTATTAAGTATACTAAGAGTGCAATTAGCAAGAGATGTGAGAGAGAGCTTAGTTTTCGTAAGTAATACATAGGCTGTGATCAAGCAAATTGAAGCGAGTGGTACGGCACAATTACATAATGATCCAACTGAAATTGAAGATTCATGTGATGTACTTGAACCCTCACAACCTGAAGTTGGATTAAGTGTGTAGGGAACAAGGGATGTGAATAAGACATTAGATTCGGCAGCAAAAATAGAGGTCGGGGTGAAGCGAATCGAAGGTAGTGGAGATGTACAAGGTCAAACTGACATAGGAATAGGTGAACCTACATTGCCTACACTTGAAGCTCCAGATGCAGAAAATGACATGACTGAATATGTACCTTCAACGGTTACAGTTAGCTTCGATGTGCTATTGAGGGAATTGAAAAGGAAGCTTCTTAAGGATAAGGCATCAGCGCTTGTGCTAACCGGGCCTCAGGGATGCGGCAAAACCACATTGGCAAAAACAAATTTGTCAAGATAAGGAAGTTAAAGATATATTCAAGAAGAGTATCATCTTTGTTCGTGTTTCGAAAAGGCCCAACTTGAGCGTTATTGTACGAAAGCTATATCAACAGATTGAACATAAGGGTTCTCAGATACTTGAGTTGTAAGAAGACACAATTGCACTTAAGTGGCTGCAAGTATTTCTTAAGGAAACAGGACAACAGCCTTCACTGTTGGTCCTAGATGAGGTTTGGCCTGGATCAGAACCCATTCTTGACAAGTTTGATAATTTCAAAACATCATATTACAAGATTCTGGTGACATTAAGATCTGAATTTCGGACATTTGGTTCTCCATATTATTTGCAATCAATTAATGATGAAGGCACCATGACTCTTTCTCATCATTCCTGCGCAAACTCCTTCGAATCATTGGACGATGAAGACCTGGTACGTGTTTCTCCGTAACTTCATCCACAACGACGGATGACGATCCAACTACTTACTTTCGTGATTTCTCCACGTCCTACCTGGAAGACAGAATCTCTCATGTTTCAGAAGATGTTAACCCGATGGCGCATTTTCATGATTCCTTTACATCCACTGCAGGAGATACAAGCTCTTCTGTTTCTAAAGATGTTGGGAGTCTCAAGCAAATTAAAAGGGTAGGGGTGGTCAAAGTCCAAGCTCCGGATGTCCAATTGGAGACCTTAGATTGGATGAGTAATTCCAAAGACAACCAGCAAGAAATGGACAGGGAGCAGAAAATAGTCTCCGATAATTTCTCATTACAACAAGCAATAAGGAAATTTGGCCTTCAACGTTCTTCAAACGTGGTTTCAGGAGTTACATCTGGAACTGAATTTGAGCCACTACAAAGCTTCTCCCCAGATAGTTCCGCAAGCTTTGCAGAAAAGCATTTTATCATGGAAGAAGATGATTCTTCAGCCTTAAGTACAGTGGATGATTTGGAACAAAATTCACTACCTAGTGGTTTGAGTCTAACTCATCTGAAACTGATTGACCACTAATCAGGTTGGTAAAGTTTAGATTGATTGAAACGAATACAAGTTTTCTGAATTTTGTATTGTTGGTTGTTGTTGGTAGTTTTGTTGTGAACACAATCATGACACTTGAGTTAGTTGGAGGGGCTGCTCTAGGAACAGCTTTTGCTGCCTTGTATGATGTTGTTAAGATAGCCTTGGGCAGGACTGTTATGCAGTTCAAACCCCTCCTTGGAGATCTCAAGTTCACTCTAGACTCGCTAAAACCACGGATCATCCAACAAATAGGAGAACCTAACTTGGCATTAGGTCTCCCAAATAAAGAAATAGACAGCCTTCAACAACAAATGGAGGAGGGTGTAAAACTTGTTGTCAAGTTATCAAAACTTAGTATGTGGAGCTGCAGCATCTGGTGTAATTGTTGCAATTGCATAAAGCCTAGTTATACAGACCAACTTGTGGAATTGGACAGATCTCTTAGAATACTATTAGAAATATTGAAGCAGCAGGAAATAAGGGATGTGAATGAGGCACTGCTTTTGGCAAGGAAAATTCATGACAAACAAGATGAATTGGACAAGAAACTATCTGGTTTACTAAAAGTGCAGCAGGAATCCGCGCTGAGAGTGCATGAGGAATGGAATGGGCGGGAATTTTCAAGAAGCAATAATTCACAGACTACATGGCAGAAATGAATTAAAGGGAATGGTGTGCAAAGAATTGCTCTAGGAGCAGTGTTTGGGATGCTTTTTGGTGCTGTTATACAAGTGAAGGACAAGACTAAGATGTTTAAGCGCATCCTTGGATATCTCAGCTCCACGTTAGACTCCTTAAAACCACTAATAGAAGAGATAACAAAATATAACAAGGTATTGCATCTCCCCAATAAGGAACTAAAGAATTTCACCATACAAATGGAGATGGGGGTAAAGCTCATTCACAAGTGCTCTAAGGTTCATAAGTGTGCTAACTTCAAAAAATATGAATATATCAACAAACCTCTTAGATTGGATGTATCTTTTCAAGGATTATTAAGTATACTGAGAGTGCAGTTAGCAAGAGATGTGAGAGAGAGCTTAGTTTTCGTAAGTAATACAGAGGCTGTGATCAAGCAAATTGAAGAGAGTGGTACGGTACACTTATAGAATGATCCAACTGAAATTGAAGATTCATGTGATGTAACATAGCTTGAAGTTGGATTGAGTGTGCATGGAACAAGGGATGTGAATGAGACATTAGATTCGGCAGCAAAAATAGAGGTCGGGGTGAAGCGAATCAAAAGTAGTAGAGATGTACAAGGTCAAACTGACAGAGGAATAGGTGAACCTACATTGCCTACACTTAAAGCTCCGGATGTTGAAAATGAGATGACTGAATATGTACCTTCAATGGTTACAGTTACCTTGGATGTGCTATTAAGGGAGTTGAAGAGGAAGCTTCTTAAGGATAAGGCATCAACGCTTGTGCTAATAGGGCCTCGGGGATGCGGCAAAACCACATTGGTAAAAAAAATTTGTCAAGATAAGGAAGTTAAAGATATATTCAAGAAGAGTATCTTCTTTGTTCGTGTTTCGAAAAGGCCCAATTTGAGCGTTATTGTACGAAAGCTATATCAACAAATTGAACATAAGGGTTCTCAGATACTTGAGTTGCAAGAAGACATAATTGCACTTAAGTGGCTGCAAGTATTTCTTAAGGAAACAGGACAACACCCTTCACTGTTGGTCCTGGATGATGTTTGGCGTGGATCAGAACTCATTCTTGACAAGTTTGATCATTTCAAAACATCATATTACAAGATTCTGATGACATCAAGATCTGAATTTCGGACATTTGGTTCTCCATATTATTTGCAATCAATTAATGATGAAGGCACCATGACTCTTTTTCATCATTCCCGCGCAAACTCCTTCGAATCATTCGACAATGAAGACCTGGTAAGTGTTTCTCCTGCAACTTCCTCCACAACGATGGATGACGATCCAACTACTTACTTTTGTGATTTCTCCACATCCTACCTGGAAGACAGAATCTCTCATGTTTCAGAAGATGCTAACCCGATGGCGCATTTTCATGATTCCTTTGCATCCACTACAGGAAATACAAGCTCTTCTATTTCAAAGGATGTTGGGAGTCTCAAGCAAATTAAGGAGATAGGGGTGGTCGAAGTCCAAGCTCCGGATGTCCAATTGGAGCTCTTAGATTAGATGAGTAATTCCAAAGACAACCAGCAAGGAATGGACAGGGAGCAGAAAATGGTCTCTGATAATTTCTCATTCCAACAAGCGATAAGGAAATTTGGCCTTCAGCGTTCTTCAAACGTGGTTTCAGGAGTTACATCTGAAACTGAATTTGAGCCACCACACAGCTTCTCCCCAAACAGTTCCGCAAGCTTTTCAGATAAGCATCTTATCATGGAAGAGGATGATTCTTCAGCCTCAAGTACAGTGGATGATTTGGAACAAAATTCACTGCCCAGTAGTTTAGGAGGAGCTGAAGATAAAAATGATCATGAGGCCAAAAGATGATAAACCTCATAAAATTCTGATTGGGAATATTGTGTATATGTTATATAGCCAAAATTGAATAAGTAGAATGGTTATTTTTTTTTTCTTTTGTATCAAGGCAGAAAATGTAAGTGATCAGACCTCATCAGCTTATGGGGGTAGAATTGTGGAAGAACCCAGAGTTGTGGTGCATACAATAAGTGAAGCTGATATCCTGGAAGATGGATATAGCTGGAAGAAATATGGACAAAAAGAACTGATGGGATATCCAAATCCAAGGACACACTCCTGACCTTTAACTATTGCTTAGATAATATTATTGCAACCTTGTAACTGAGTTTAGTCAACATTTTCTGCTGTTTTCCAATCTGTATAAGCTGCTACAAATGCGTATTTCGAGGATGTCCAATGAAAAAACATGTGGATTGAACATCACATGACTCAAGGGTTGTGACTACCACATATAAAGGGACACACAACTATGGTAGTAGCAGCAACAACACGTACATGCCTGTCTTAGACTTGCCCTTTCAGAACATAGAGTAGCGAACAACACAAACTCAATCACCTTATATCAAAGGAATTGATGGATTTCCTGGGTTATAGAATCTTCGGAGGCTGTGTCTTGAGGCCCAGGACCAAGTAAGTGAAGATGATTTGTTTTGGGAATAAGTCAGGACTTGTAGATTAATGAGGCTAGTTTGATTTGTATGTTGCCTTGTTTCTTTAGTTCAACTTCCAATTGATTTTCTATTTTAATTTTCATTTCTATTGTGGTTTAATATGTAAACTTCAAGTTTCATAAAAAAAATAAAAAATATGTATTATATATACTAGCCCCCTTGGCACAGGCTCACACATGTGTCAATTGATTTTCTTTTTTGTTTTGTTTTGTTTATTTATTTATTTTATAATTAAGAAAAGATAAAATCGGTAGATAAGTACCATAAAAATAAGACCCATATTATCCTCATTTTATTAAGGCTTTTTATCACAAAACGTCCATGACGTTTGCGAAATTATCAGATTGCATCCTTAAAGTTTTTTTCTATCACTCAGGGTCCCTAACGTTAATATAGGTGCTCTTAAATAGTTTCTCTGTTAAAAACTGTTAAATTCAGGAATATACTCGTCAAACCAATCCAAAATTATAAAATATTTCTCTCTCCCCTCTTTCTTTTATGTTTCCTTTCCTTCTCTTTTCTGTCTCTCTCTCTCTCTCTCTCTCTCTCTCTCTCTCTCTCTCTCTCTCTCTCTTTCTTTTTTTCTTCTTTCTTCCTCTCTCCTCTTTCTTTTTTTATTTCCTTCCCTTCTTTCTTTTTTTCTCTCTTTCTTTCTCTCCCTGAGTTCAGCCACCACTCTCGCGGTAAGTTCAATTATCTTAGTGAGAAATGCAAGTACTATTTAGTTGCAGAAATTATGTCTATTGCTAAGTAGATTCAAAATTTTGCCTTGAAGAGAAAATATAAGATTATAGCTTTTCCTTTGGGCATGGAAATAAGATCGTAGTTGAGATCTTGACATTCGCTTTACTTTGCTCGGGTTGTGAGCGATTCTAAGACAGTTGCTGGAAAATAGTTTTTGTTGCATTCCTTTGTAAACTAATGTACCACCCTTTTGTTCAATTGGAAGAAAGTTTTAGATTTTAGATTATTAAACTTATAGCGAGAGTGCTGGCTGAACTCGGGGAGGAAGAAAGAGAGAAGGGAATGAGAAGAAAAGAAAGAGAGAAAGATATCTGGCGGAAAGAGAAGAAAAAGAAAAGAATGAGAGAAGGGAAGGAAATAAAAAAGAAAGAGGAGAGAGAAGACTGAACTCGGGGAGAGGAAGAAAGAAGAAAAAGGAAGAGAGAAGAGAGAGAAGAGAGAAGGAAAGGAAATAGAAAAGAAAGAGGGGAGAGAGAAATATTTTATAATTTTGGATTGATTTGACGATTATATCCATGAATTTAACAGTTTTTTTAACAGATGGACTATTTAAGAACACTTATATTAACGTTAGGGACCATGAGTGATAGAAAAAAAAACTTTAATGATGCAATCTGATAGTTTCGCAAACGTCAGGGACATTTTGTGATAAAAAACATTTTATTAATAATTTCAATTCTTCATTTTTGCATTAACCAAGGGCATTTTCTGGTATTTTGAATGTTTTACCATTCTCTGTCTTTTGCTTTATATATACTAGCCTCTCAAGCTTGTGCCAATTAGTTTTTTTATTATTTAATTTATTTTTAATTTTAGAATTAAAAAATATAATGGGTACTTGTGTTCTATAAAAATATGACCCATTATCTTATTTTGTTTTTAATTTTAATTTTTTAATATGAAAAAGTGTGAATTTACCATATTATTATCATTTAATTAATAATTTCAATTCTTAATTGCATTAACCAATGACATTTTTTGGTATTTTGAATGTTTTACCATTCTCTATCTTTTCCTTTATATATAGAAGAAGATAGAAGAAGATAGAAGATAAACTTCAAGTCGATTGCACAATTGAATTATTTTCAATAAAGAAACAAAATTCAGAAAAATAAGAACTTAAATGTAACAGTATATGTCTATTAATCAATCCAATTGATAAAATTAAATTCAATGAATTAGGCCTTTGATTTCTTCCCTGAGATCTTCCTATTGACGGGACATGAACTTTTGGGCCAACATGTACATATTGGACCCATGAGATCAAATGAAATATTGTCCATTCATTTAAAACTGGGGTCAGCTGTAAGAATAACAAAAACATGTCGGTCAATGTGGTCAATAATTTCTTACCCAAAAAAATGTGTTTCATATTTTTTTTATTGATCAGGAGATGATTTATTTATTTTTAATTGAAGTAGGAAAATTCGAATTTTGACTCCTTTCAAATACCTAAGAGGTAGTTTGTGAAAGATGATTCCATTGAGAAACCGATTGACAACAAAAATGGTGACGAATACAATTTCTAATTTTTTTTAATTCATCCAAAGAATGAGAATGATTTGATATTAAAATGACAAACACAAAGTATATATGCTTAATTATTCGATCAAAAAAACCTTGTTCATTGGTGTTTCCTTGTTCATTTGTGTAATTTGGGCTCCTCTCAGCTTTGGGCTCCGGGCTGTAGCCCTGGTAGCCCTGGGCCAAGGTCGGCTCTGGCCTCAGCAGTTTGATTTTTATGTTGCTATGTTTCTTCAGTTGAACTTCCAATTGATTTTCTATTTTAATTCCCCATTTCTATTTTGATTTACTCACTTGCCCTAAAGATTCCTAGTCATCCAAGAGTTTAATTTCCTCCTAGTGATGGTGGGGTTTGTTATTTTATTTTTTGGACTAGGATTCCTAGAGTTTAATTTTCTCCTAGTGATGCTAGGATTTGTTATTTTCATTTTTATACTAGAAGTCCTTGTAATTCTAGGGTTTGAAGTAGTATTTATTTCAAACTTTAGCACAATTTTAATCACTAACAATGTGTACGAGTAAGCTCTAGATTGAAACTGAGTATATAGTTTTCTGATTTTTTTTGTTTTTCTTGCCGTTGGATTAGATAGTAGGTTGCGATGGGCAAGAGGAGGACTGTTTTGAATGAGAAGTTTAAACCCCTTCTCAAAAATCTCAAATTCACACTAGATTCTCTACTACCACGTATTAGCCAACAGATGGGTGATGAAAACAACGTCAAATTGGGTCTGTTCAAAGACGAATTAGAAAGCCTTGGAAGACAAATGAAGGAGGGCACAAGGCTTCTTGTCAAGTTATCAAAGCCTGTTAGTCTATGGAACTGTTGCATCTGGTACAATTGGTGCAACTACACAGAGCTTAGTTACATGGACCAACTTGTCCCATTGAATAAGTCTCTCACCATACTGTTAGAAACACTAAATCTGCTGCAAGAAGCAAGGGATGTTAAGGAGTGCTAGCTTTTCGGACGACGAGCAAGATGAATGGGAAAGAAGACTCTTAGATTTGCTGAGAGTGCAAACGGCAGGGAATGTGCAAGAATTTTCAGCAAGTAATGAAGAAGAAACCAAAGTGCATGGGCAAACTGTAGGAGAATTATTCTGGGTGATGTTCGATACCGTTGTAGAAGTGAAACACAAGAATAACATGTTCAAATGCCCCCTCCAACATATAAAATTGACGCTAGACTTCTTAAGGCCATATATAGGGACAGCAGAGCTGAATCTCCCGAACCAAGACTTAGAATTTGTTAAAATACAAATAGAGAAGGGTGTAGAACTCGTTCGCAAGTGCTCCAAGCAAGCTAGATGCAAAAAGTACGAATATACCAACAAACTTTTTGAATTGAATCAATATTTTCAAGGACTATTAGATATCCTGATGATGCGGCAAGCACGGAAGGTGAGGAAGTGCCATGAAACAGAAACGGTGATCAAGCGAATTGAAGAGAGTGGTGTGATACAAAACCAAACTCAAATTGAATGTACCAAATTGGATCAGGATTTTCAAAGAGTGTTAAATATACTGAGGGCGTGGCTAGCAAGGAATGTGAGGGCAGGGAATGTGAAGAGGCAGTTTGGGGATGTGAGGGAGCAGTCTGGGGATGTGAGGGAAGGCTTGGTGTCATTGATCAAGCGAACTGAAGAGAGAGTGGTGTGCTAAAAAACCAAAAATCAGAAGAAAGAAGAAGAGAGAGAGAGAGAGAGAGAGAGAAAGAGAGAGAGCAAGTGAAAATAATTGCTGTAAACAAATATTTTATTTGATCTTTTGCTTTAATTTTCAGGCTTTTAAATCACACACACATATATATATATATATATATATGTAATTCTGCATTAGCAAACTATTAAGTCCCAAATTCAATTTAGTTTGGGCGGTTTAGTCCGAAGCCGAATCCATTTTTTTAATACATTTTTTCAACTTTATTAGTCTAATTACAACGAAAAATTTCCATAACCTCCTACATACTGTTTATTTTCCAACACATCACACCTTTTCAGAGTGGTAACATGCCACCAAAATTTTAAAATCCATTAACTAACATAGTTACAGCCAAAGATAAAGTTAAAGTGGCAATTTTTATCGAGTTATTAATTACAAATCTCTCTAGGTAGCCAATAAGAGGAGTACACATGTACAATAAAACAAAATAAATAAATAAGTAAATATATATATGTATATATATATATATATATAATAAAGTGGAAGTTTAACACCGTTAGATGTCTGTTAAGTGGTGTGAGGATATTGAAACATTGGATTCGGTACCAATCCAGACAGCGGAGACCAGTTGACTACCTCTGATGATTTCTGAGATCTGAGCTTCTTCAAGAGAAAGAGAGTCCAACAAGAAACCGGGGAGGCTGGAGGGGGTCTCTTGACCCACAAGATTCATGTTAGCTTCAACAAGAAACCGGTTTAGGAGCTAATCAAGAGAAAGAGAGTCCAACAAGAAACCGGGGAGGCTGGAGGGGGTCTCTTGACCCACAAGATTCATGTTAGCTTCAGGAGCTAATCAAGGCCTCTGGATTTGAGCGAAACTGGTCTGAATTGATCGCCAATAAGGTAGATCAGGATTTTACATTGAAACTGTTCAAAGTTCTGTAAGTTTAGATTGTAGCATATATAAAAAACCGCTGGGTTATTGTTGTTGTTGTGGCCATGGCACTGGCTTTGGTTGGAGGGGCTGCCATAGGAGCACTCTTCGGAGCGCTGTATGATGTCGTTAAGGAATCGATGGGCAGGACTGTTTTGCAGTATAACCCCCTCCTTGGAGATCTTAAATTCACTCTGGAATCTCTACGGCCGCGCATCGTCCAACAGATACGAGATCATAATGTGGAGTTAGGCCTCCCGAACGACGATATCGAGAGCCTACAAAGACAAATGGAGGACGGCATAGTGCTTGTTAGGAAGCTGTCAAATAATGGTATGTGGAATTGTTATGCATGGGGCAGCTGCTGCAACTGCACAAAGCCCAGTTACAGCGACCAACTTGTTGACTTGGATAGGTCTCTTAGAATACTGTTAGAGATATTGAAGCTGCAGGAAGCAAGGGATGTGAAGGAGGTCTTGCTTTTGACTAGGAAGATCGATGACAAACAAGATGAATTGGAAAGAAGAATGTCAGATTTGCTGAAAGTGCAGCAGGAAGCAGGGGATGTGAGAGGGTCTTCAGGAAGCAACATAGGCACGACGGTACAGCAAGGAAACGAAGGGAATGGAGGGCATCAAGTGGCGCCAGTATGCGGAGTAGGAGGGGCTGCTACTCTAGGAGCAGTTTTTGGAGTGTTGTTTGATACCGTTGCGCGAGTGAAGGACAAGACTATGATGCTTAAACGCCCTCTCGAAGATGTCAAATCCACGCTAGACTCGTTAAAACCACTAATAGAAGAAATAGCAGCGTATAACAAGGTATTGAATCTCCCAAAGGAGGAATTAGAAAAGGTTAGATTTCAAATGGAAGAGGGTGTGGAGCTACTTCACAAGTGCTCCAAGGTTCGTCAGTGGACTAGCTACAACAGGTATGAATATGCAAACAAACTTCTTGGATTGGATGAATCGCTTCAAGGATTGTTAAATATATTAAGAGTGCAATTAGCAAGGGATGTGAGGGAGAGGTTGGTTTCCGTAAGTAAAATAGAGAAGTTGATTGATCAAATTGAAGAGAGTGGTACGGTACAATTACAGAATCATCCAACTGAAATTGAAGATTCATGTGATGTACTTGAACCCCCACAACCTGAAGTTGGATTGAGTGTGCAGGGAACAAGGGATGTGAAGGAGACATTGGATTCGGCAGCAAAAATAGAGGTTGGGGTGAAGCGAATTGAAGGTAGTGGAGATGTACAAGGTCAAACTGACATGGGAATAGGTGAACCTAAGTTGCCTACACTTGAAGCTCCGGATGTTGAAAATGAGGTGATTGAATATGTATCTTCAACGGTTACAGTTGGCTTGGATGAAGACCTGATATGTGTTTCTCCCGCACCTTCCTTCACAGCGATGGATGACGAACCAACTGCTTACTTTAGTGATTTCTCCACATCCTACCTGGAAGACAAAATCTCTCATGTTTCAGAAGATGCTAACCCGATGGCTCATTTTCATGATTCCTCTGCATCCACCGCAAGAGATAGAAGCTCTTATGTTTCAAGGGATGTTGGGACAAAGGTGATTTCCTAGTTTGCAATGCACAACATCTATCTAAGATTTATTATACCTCATGTGTTCTTACTTCTAAAATTTCTACTTTTCGTATGTGTAGTTGTGTTCTTACTCTTAAGTCTTAACAATATGGCTCAGGTGCTTTTCCAACTTTTAACATGCTCTCTTTCTTTCAATTTAGTTTCCTCTTGGCAATCCTGTCAAGTCTACACAGATATATTTGCACCAGAAGTTGGAACTGAAGGTGAGTGCTGATGACAAAAAAATGAAGAAAGTCACGGAAGCTGTCTGTGCCATAAGGGGTATAATTCTAACTTTTCTGGCTCAGTTTTGTTTGAGGAGCTTCAATATTCAAAGCATTCCAAATAATTTCTTTTTGTATTTTCCATTCATTTTTCTGTTTATTTGGATGAACAGGGGTTAGTTCGATTAGTTGGGATGCGAAGAACCAAAAGCTAACAGTGTTTGGACAGTTGGATCCAATGGTAATACTGACTAAGTTGAGGAAGATAGTTCGTAAAACAGAGTTTATATCAGTAGCCATGGAAGAAATAAAAGAAGATAAGAAAGAGAGAAATCTTACTATGAAAGAGAAAATGGAAGACAACAAAGACTGCAGCATTGGGTACAGCCTGCAGCATTTTGCTGAATTAATTTCGTATCAAGGGGCTCGGCATCTGCGTATTGATGAAAGGAACTAAACGAGCAAGCATCCAACTGTGCTTCTGCTTCAGATGCCAAGAATGTTAGAGGTTTAGGATCAGATACGTACGGTTTTGATCGATGCTGTAAAGGTTCAGATAGGTAGGTAGGGTTCCAGTCCTGATTGTATGGTTCATGAAGTAGCTCAGCAATGAAGTCTGCTATCTCGTATAAGTAGAAAACTTTCAATTTGACAAGCATTTGTTCCTTGTCTGAGTTGTCTCTTGTGGACAAATTCCAAAGAAAGGGTACACAGCAAAACCGAAAATAGTTAACTGGTGTACCATGTTCCTGCTAGGGTGTTTTTTATTTCCTTTTGCTCTATAATATTCATTTGATTCTGGTCATTTTTTAACTTTTGTAAATCCATTTGCTTTTAGGTTTATATCTGCTGTAATTATATGTTGGTTTGTTAGCGGTAGTCAGTTCACGACAAATTTCCCTTCTTTTTCCCTCCTCTTAAAGCAGAATCCCTTTTTAACCTCGAGTTCTTGATAGTGGAACTTTGACACTTTGCAAGTGAAGAAGAAGGATCTGCTTTATAGATTTTTTGTTTATATAGTGTTCGTGGTGATTTCCTTTCACCCGGGAACACCTAACTAGCAACAGATTTCTCCTATCCAGCACAAATTTGTAATTCTTCATCAGCAAATTCTTGTTCTTATTTCCCTTCATTCTACATTCAATCATCAACTTCTGTTGAAGTGCAAAACCCATTGGCATCCATTGAAACACGAAGATTCCATATGCAATGAGTGGAGCAGAAAATTGTACGCAAAATTTCAAATTTTATTCCATAAGCTAAACTGAGAGTTATTCACAATTTATTAACAAAATCAATCATCCCCAATACAATATTCACACGAGGAACACGAAATGAATGCACAATAAGGAACAATAATTGATATTTTCAATTGATGAGATTTCTTGAACAAGATGAATAGAAGCATGAGCATCCCATACACTTACATTTGACATGCAGACAGATGAACTAAAAGCCTCCACACATACTACCAGTTTTCCTTGACGATTTTTGATTTCTCAAGTATGAATTTCCCTTCCTTGTACTTCTGCGTTTCCTCATAGGCTCGTTCGTACTTCCAACCAAGCACCTCACGACAGTCACAGCAGGAGACATCAGCAACAGTGTGCAGACCAGTCATGAGTTGTCTGTCTTCTTTCGGCCCAACTGTAATGTTCATTGCGTGTGAAAACAGAAAGGCTCGACCATTTCTACCCTATGATTTAGGAAAAGAAATAGTCGAATCAAGTCATGTTCTTGCAATCCTCTTATCATAGTCACATCCAGAACAAGGTTAATATAGGCATTAACCAAATCAATACAATGCAGAACATAAAAACCCTCAACCAAACAGAAAACAACTACTTGCCTCCTTCCCTTGGCTAATCAAGTTTGAATTGAGTCTTCATTTCAACTTACACGAAGGCTAAACTTTTATTCCTCATTTCATCCAAAATCTAGTGACAAGTAAACGTCTATTCATTTCATTTTAAAGAATAGATTCTCAGTAGCATATCAAAAAAGGTCTCTTTCTTAATGACAGACAATCAAAAGAAGCACAACAGCTTAAGTTGGTGAACTTTCGCAATTTGAAGGAGCGTAGTTGTGATCTTTCGCAACTACCCAATCTTGTGCCCAAGTTGGTGAACTTGCCACAGCCCGAAGCTCGCCCTATGGACCTAGATACTAACGACCAGAAGTTTTCTATTGGATCTTGTAGGAAAAGTGTCAATGAAACTTCTAACTCTTCAGTTCTGGAGTTTTGGAGGTTCACAGAGAATAATGAGTTCAGGTTAAGAGCTGAACAAAATACGCATACTACCGTCTCTTTAACTCTGCGCATTGCTGATACCTGTGGTAAGTGCATCTGCCATGAAAATGGGTTAATTGTTTCCCCTTATTTTTCATGAAGTGAACCTGAATGTTATTTGTCTATACAGGTCGTGTGAGGAATATCCATTTTAAGTTCTATCTTGATTCTGATACTGCAATGTCAATTGCTGGGGAAATGGTTGAGCAACTTGATCTTTCACACGAAGATATCTCTGTCATAGCTGAGTTAATTGACAAATTGATTATGAAGCTTGTACCAGGCTGGAAACCTTCATCCGAAAGTTCATCATGTGGAGCTAACAGTTCATGTGGGGATCAACCTGCACATCAAAATATTCTGTCACCATTGGCATATGCAGAAGACCAAGATAACCAAGCAACAATGATTTCAGATACCTCAGCCTGCTCAGCCCAGTATGGCGTCCCTACTGCCTCATGTAATGTCAACGTTTCAGAATCGGCCAAGTACAGTTCTGATGAACGCTGCACAGGTTCAGATAGGTACGGTTCCAGTCCGGATTGTATGGTTCAGGCCAGACTCAAGGAGAAGAGCTATGAAGCTGGTTCTGGTGATTCTGTTGTTATGAATGACGCATGCCCTGACATGTCAAGCATTTGCTCCTTATCTGAGTTGTCTCTAGTGGACAAAGATCGGTATGATGAGCTGAAGGGGGAGCTTGTTGCTATTGATGTGCAGTATCATCAATGTCTTCTCGAACTCTTGAGGATGAGGGAAGAAGAAATTCAGAATGCCAAGAAGAGGTGGATAGAAAAAAAGAAAATAGCTGTTAATTAATGTACTATTTTGTCTTCCTGGGGTGACTTTATTTCTTTTCCTTGTTAACATTCATTTAATTCTTGTATTTTTTTTTTTTCCTTAAGAAAACGCAGGGATCTGTTTTGGTACATAATTTGTTTTACGGTTATTAATGAATATTTTTTTGTTTTTTTTTTTCTCTTCCATGAGTTCTTGACTGTTTATTTCATGTATAAACAATTGTATTATCATGAGATTATGATTTGATATGAAAATAAACAGAACAGTAAAACCAAAAGCTTTTAATTCAAGTTAAGACAGATTTCGTCTCGCAGTTTGATTTTTCTGTTGCCATGTTTCTTCAGTTGAACTTCCAATTGATTTTCTATTTTAATTCCCCATTTCTATTTTGATTTACTCACTTGCCCTAAAGATTCCTAGTCATCCTAGAGTTTAATTTCCTCCAAGTGATGCTGGGGTTTGTTATTTCCCTTTTTTGAAAAGGATTCCTAGAGTTTAATTTCCTCCTAGTGATGCTAGGATTTGTTATTTTCGTTTTTAGACTAGGAGTCCTAGTAATTCTAGGGTTAGAAGTAGTATTTATTTCAACTCCAGTGCAATTTTAATCACTAACAATATTTACGAGTAAGCTCTAGATTGAAACAGAGAATATGTTTTCTGGTCTTTTGCTTTTGGCTAGGAAAATCCTCGACAATCAAGATGAATTAGACAAAAGATTGTCTGATTTAGAGAAAGTGCAAGAGGAAGCCGGGCTGAGAGCACAACAAAAAACAAATATGAGGGAGTTTTCAGGAAGCAATAATACACAAACGATGGGGCATGACCGGAGTGAAGGGAATGGTGTGGAAGGGGCTACTCTAGGAACATCGTTTGGGGTGCTCTTTGGTGCTTTTATACAAGTGAAGGACAAGACTAGGATGTTTAAGCGCATCCTCGGGTATCTCGAATCCACGATAGACTCTCTAAAACCATTTATAGAAGAGATAGTAGAATATAACAAGGTATTGCATCTCTCAAAAGAGGAACTAGGGAATTTTATAACACTTATGGAGAAGGGTGCACAGCTCATTCACAAGTGCTCAAAGATTCGTAAGTGGGCTAGCTACAAGAAGTATGAATATGCCAACAAACTTCTTAGATTAGATGAATCTCTTCAAGTAATGTTAAATATATTTAGAGTGCAATTAGTAAGGGATGTGAGAGAGAGCTTAGTTTCCTTAAGTAATACAGAGGCTATGATCAAGCGAATGGAAGGGAGTGATTTGATACAAAATGATCAAATTTTAAGTATAGGTGGTTCTGCAGTGCCTGAAGTTCACCTGCATCGACCTGGATGTATTGAATGAACATGGAACACAAGATGTGATCCTGGAGACATTTGGTTCACACAAGATGTGCAGTGCCTTAACATTCATTTGATTCTTGTAAGTTTTTTTTCCCTTAAGAAAAGGCAGGGATCTGTTTTGGTACATAATTTGCTTTTACGGTTATTAATGAATATTTTTTTGTTCCATGAGTTCTTGACTGTTTTATTTCATGTATAAACAATTGTATTATCATGAGATTATGATTTTTTTTCCCCTTTATTAGTGTATATCATCTTTCTCTCAAGTCTTCAATTACCATGCTATTAAATTCATGCGCATATGAAAATACGTGTCCGTTCTATATTTAATAAATTATTAAAGATTTTTAGAAAGATTTGTAATCGTTATCTCTTCTATGGTCTCTTCATTACATCATAAATAATTTTTTTTATTGATCAGAAAGGAGGTGATTTACTTATTTTAATTAGAGGAGGATTCGAATTTTGAAAAAGGAAGGAGAAATAGTGAAAGATGATTTCATTGAGAAACCGATTGACAACAAAAATTGTGACTAATACAATTTCTTTTTTATTAATCCAAAGAAAGAGAATGACTTGATAATAAAATAACTAACACTTAATTATTCAATCGATTTTTTGGATTTTTTTTTTCTTTTCCCTTTTATACTTCAATTAAGGATTGGGAGATTCACTATTATACCCAATATGGGGGGGCCCAAATTATAAAAATACCCTATAAAAAATGGACTTTAGAAACACACCCAAAGCTCATTTACAACATAACAAAAAAGCTTTTAACTTCTTATAAATTATAAAACCGCCATCAATTTCTTAAAACAAGCCAAACTCCAAAATCTCGTAAAAATACCCAAACACTTAAGGCCAGCTGTCATTTTTTGGGTTTTTTTTTGGATTTTTTTTATTATAGAAATTCAATTGTGTAAGGTTTATTTAAAATATTAGTGCTAGAAATGAGTATATCACTAAATATCTCTTAAAGATTCCTAGTCATCCTAGAGTTTAATTTCATCATAGACGCTAGGGTTTGTTATTTTAGTTTTTATACTAGGATCCCTAGAGTTTAATTTCCTCCTAGTGATGCTAGGATTTGTTATTTTCATTTTTTGACTAGGATTCCTAGTAATTCTAGAGTTTAAAGTAGTATTTATATCAACTTTAGCGCAATTTTTATTGCTAAGAATGTTTACAAGTAAGCTCTAAATTGAGTCAGAGTTTATAATTTTCTTTTTTTTTTTTTTTTCTTGCGTTGGATTAGAAATTAGGTTGCCATGGGCAGGAGGGGGACTGTTTTGAATGAGAAGTGCAACAAAAAAGGAAGAAGAACCCGTGAAATTGACAAAACAAATCTCTTTTTTTTGGGCAGCAACAACAAATAGTAGTTTACAGCACCGTCAATCCTTCAACCTATATGGATAAGAATTAGAGGGAGCAACTGAAAGAGGAAGGTAGAGTTCCAGATCGCATGTATCACTTGGATTGAAAATAAGACCGATAAGAAGATAAAAGACGAATTCATGAGTAAACATCCTTTTAATGCTTGATGTTATTAAGTTAATTACGAATTAGAACTTGCTACCATGCTCAACAAACTGATTAGGGTGGAGAGGATTTAATTATCTGAGATTGACCAAGGTGGGGAGAGAGAGAGAGAGAGAGAGAGAGAGAGAGAGAGAGATTTAAAGATGCATATCAGATGTCTCTCTCTAGTTCAGAGATGATTAGTTTTCCGGTGGACAAGGGAGTGGTTGCAATCCCATATCGTTTTTACATTTTTATGAAGCGGTTGCAATCCCACATCGGCTGCTTAGATAAACCTCATCTGTTTTTCCCTCTATGAACATTTCATTCTAGAGTAGCGATGTTTTCACAGACGTTCGGCCATTCACTTTGTTTGGGCTTCAAATGTCTCTGTACATTTGGGCTTTTGGCCAGCTGGAGTTTTAATTTTGAATTAAAGTTAATGAGTTTTACTTGATCACAGCTTCTGTATTACTTAAGAAGACTAAGTTCTCTCTCACATCTTTTGCTAATTGCACTCTTGGATAATATAGAGGCTGTGATCAAGCGAATGAAAGTGACTGATTTAATACAAAATGATCAAATTGTAAGTGTAAGTTGTGCATTGCCTAAACCTCCATCAGCTACAGTTGCATTGGATGTATTGAATGTACGTACATGGAACACAAGATGTGATCCTTGAGAAGTTTGGTTCATCGAGGAAAATAGAGGAAGGGGTCAAGCTAGTTGAAGGGAGTGGTGTGGTACAATTACTAAATGATCAAATTGAAGTTAAAGGTTCATTTGATGTTCTAAATATGCGAGGAACAAGGAATGGAAATGACACATTGGATTCAACAACGAATATGGAGAGAACGGGCAAGCAAATCAAAGGAAGTGTTTTGGTACAAAATCAAATTGATGTTATAGTAACTGAACCTGCATCACCTACATTTGGATTGGATGCAATGAACATGCAGGGAACCAGGGATGAGAATGAGCCCTTGGTTTCAATAAGGGAGGCGGCAAACAAACAAATTAAAGGGATGAGAATGAGCCCTTGAAATCCAAGCTGCAAATGTTCAATTAAAGCTCTCAAATTGGATGATTGATTCCAAAGACAATCAGCAAGCAATGGACATGGAGCAGAAAATGATCTCTGATAAGTTCTCATTCCAACAAGAAAGAAAATAAAATCATCCTCCCTCAAATAGTTAAGCAATTAAAAGTTTATATGTAAATAATTCAATGATTCTATCCAAATCTAAAAATGTATTCATTGTGTTCTTCTCTTTTTCTCTTTTGTATTGGTGTGCAATGTTAAAACACTATTTATTGATTTGTCTACCCATGAGATCAAATGAAATAGTGTCCATGCATTTAAAACTATGGACGACTGTAAGAATAACAAAAACATGTCGGTCAATGTGGTCAATAATTTCATACCTAAAAAATGTGGTTCATAATTTGTAGCTCAACTATCTCCAAATTTGTATCTAATACTAAATTAAATTCATTTGATTTAATTTTTCACCTTTTTTTCTTTTTCCCCTGTGTGTGTTAATTTTTTGGTTGATTTCGATGAAAAAGTGATGGATAACCACGATATGAAGTAATGATGTGATATAATTTGGATTGTGTATTTTTTTAATTTTATATTTTTCTTGAGTGTGTAAAATAACATTGCTTGAATGACATTTTACATAATATACTCACGAACATGTCATTTTACATAATCTACTCACTGAGCGGTGGTTTTCTTATCCCTTACCTATTTTGTTTTTCAGATAAATTAGTGGGCAAGACAAAGCCAAAACCAAAGAAGTTGGATTAGTTTAGAGTGATCAACTTTTATTTATATCTTGTACACTTGTAAAATTATTATAATATATATATAATGGTAATGTATTTAAACTAAAATTTCAGTATTTTATTTATTTATTTCAATTCACGTACCCTGATTCTGGAATATCCTTTATTTTCGGATCGGGCGTGACAACATGAAACACAAGATGTGATCCTGGCGAAGTTTGGTTCATCAAGGAAAATAGAAAAAGGGGTCAAGCTAGTTGAAGGGAGTTGTGTGGTACAATTGACAAATGATCAAATCGAAATTAAAGGTTCATATGAAGTGGTTGAACCTCCACCGCCTGCAGTTGCATTTGATGTTCTAAATGTGCGGGGAACAAGGGATGGGAATGAGACATTGGGTTGAGTTGCATTTGATGTTCTAAATGTGCGGGGGAACAAGGGATGGGAATGAGACATTGGATTCAACAACGAATATGGAGGCATTGGCAAACAAATCAAAAGGAGTGATTTGGTACAAAATCAAATTGAGGTTGCAGTAACTGAACCTGTATCACCTAGAGTTGGATTGGATGTAATGAACATGCAAGGAACCAGGGATGAGAATGAGATCTTAGTTTCACCAAGGGAGGCAGCAAACAACCAAATTAAGGGGATACGGGTCGTCGAAGTCCAAGCTGCGGATGTCTAATTGAAGCTCTTAGATTGGATGATTGATTCCAAAGATAACGAGCAAGAAATGATGGTTTTATGTAATAACCCAAACCAAAATATCTAAAAAAGAAAGAAAATATCTTAAAAAGTAAGGAAAATATCTTTTAGCAAAAAGACAATTTTACCCTCGCATTTTTTAATAGGGAAAAAGTTGACTTTTCGATCAGGAAAGAATTTGGTAATTCCGATTACGCGTTGCGTAGAGCACGGCGAAACGAGTCCGTAGACACGGAGTAGACCCGAATCGGAGTTGTAACGAAGGAGTTATGGTCAAAAGAGTCTCAGTGGCAGAACCGTAAATATTTCAAAGTTCAGTTTTATAAACCCAGCTTTCTTCTCTCTTGAATCATCTCGACCAGCCAACTTCAGACAGCGATTTCTCCCAACTCAGGCCACCGTTTCAGGCAATACCGGTCCCAAACGAACCACCTCACTTCCCTCTATCAGCCCTAGCCCTCCTCACCTCCATCCGCAACTGTAGTAGCTGGAAACTGCCACGGAACAGGCTGGTTCCAACAGTTTTTCTGAAAATTTTTGGGAGCTCGTTCTCTCACTTCCGACCACCAAATCAATCGAGTAAGGTATGGTTTCTCAGCTATTTTTCGTGTTCTAGCTGATGGGTATATGGGTTTCGATCGATTTTAGCTCTAAGGGGTTCGATTTTCGACTTGAAATCTGGCCGGAACTTCGGCTGCTCGAAACTACTATTTCTGGTCACTTTTTGGGGGTTATCCAAGAACAAAAGTGACTCCAAATGGGGTGTTTTACTTAGGGTAGGAGTTTGGAGTCTTGGTTACGAGATTTTTCGGCCACCTGAAATCGCTTTGGACACCCAAAGCTGCCCTGCGCGCTGGAGCACGTGGGAGAGGGTAGTGATGTAATTCTGTGCAGTTTTGTGACCCTTGTGTCGTCACGAGCGTGTGGGATTTTGCGGATCTCGATTCGGAGTCCGTTTGAGCCCCGAACGGATTTTCCATATCTCGCGATCCGTGGGTGCAGTGTCGTTAAATGATCGGATCGCGCTGAATTTTGGATATGTCGGTCTACACGATGTCATGATCGTGTAGGATTCGACGGATTGCGAATCGGAGTCCCGGATACTCTGGAATCGCGAATCCTGGGGCTACGGTTTGGATTTTAAGCGATAACGCAATTTAGCTAATCCGACCGTCCATTTCAGACCCAATTCTCAGAACACGGTTCCCTCACTGTAAGGAACCTTCAGGGAAGCCCAGATTGGCCATCAGAGATCGTGGACCCACGGGGTCCGGGGTCGGCCGATCAGGCAGTTTATCACTTAGTTGAGCGTCGGGCCTTCCCAAAACTGGTCCAAGTGTCTGAAAGGGTTAACGAGGGCATAAGAGTAACTTGGAAGGAGATGCACTTATTTCTAGGAGCCGGGAGCAGGGGGTTTAGTTGAAATTCTTTTTAGTCAGCAGTCTATTAATTTAATCTTTATGGGTAATCAGGCACCAGGAGCCCGACAGGATTGCAAAAGAGACCTTCGAAGGGTCGAAGTAGCTCGGACCATCTGTGAGTGGACTTTCTTTCATAAATCAGATTTCACGAATGATTTGATGTGATTTTATATAAATAAGTTTTATAAATGAGTTTGTATTGATTTTATATAAATAAGTTTTTAGAAATGAATTTATTTGAATAAATTTCTTTATTTGATCTTGAGTAAGTTTTGTTACGGCTCTGAACATGATCAGTACAGTAACAGTTCTATAAGTCTGTGCTGCTTATTTACAAGTTATAGAAACAGAGTTTGAGGTTGGAATCAGATGAGATAGCAGCACAACTTGAGATTTCAGTTATTATTCAGATTTTTCTAAAGGAATTTATTTTAAAACCACCTCGTACCCATTTATTTTTGGTGATTACCCAGTGTTGGAATAAAAAAAATCACATTGGAACGTGGGATTAAAAAAAAGGTGGGGGGAAGTTTGGAAAAAGGTGGGGGTCTCCAACCAATGGAAATGTTTAAGTGGGTTGAGTGGCTCCTATTTTTTGGGGGAGTTGGTTATTCATTTTTTAATATAAATATTCTGCATTAAAGAGAAAAAAAAAAAAGGAGGAGAGAGGAGGACCGAAAAACAGGAGAAGACGACAGAAGAAGAGAATTGTTGCAGAAGGAAAATTGCAGGAGCACAAATACAAGAAGAGACATTTTCACAGGTAGATTGATCCTGTCAATTAATTCTTGTTGGGTGGCAACCCTAAAATCATTCTCTTGGATGATAAATCCATAATGGGTGGCTACCCTTAAATCATGAACAACAAATCCATGAGAGGATTTCTGTTTAACAAAGCTCTGCCGAGCAAAAGAGAATCCTTTGAAATGGATGCAAAATATTGGATACAAAATCCATTATGGGTGTGTAACCCTCAAACAAATACCCTAAATGATATATCCATTTTTGGGCATAAAACTCATTCAGTGGGTTCTCAAGAGCACAAATCCAATTTGGGTACAAAACCCACAAACAAAATCACCGAGGGTTTAATCTCACAGCAAAATAAAAATAAACTGTGCTTGATCAACCATACAACCATACTGGTCAATTTGCGGAGCAAGCCCAAAGCCCTCCATTCCTTTAAACCATCTTTTCCCTTCCTTTACCAGACCACAATGGTTACAAGCAGACAAAGGAAAACAAAAAAAAAAAGAGGAAGCAGCCACCAAGAAAAAGAAGAAGAAAAGTCAACACAAAAAAAAAAAGAAAAGAAAAGTAAAGTGGCGTCAGCCACTTTGCTGAAATTGGGAAGAGGGTTTGGTGCTGTTTGCATACAAGCAAAAGAAAAAAAAAAGAAAAGGGCCATGAAGAAGGTGGCGTCAGCCACCTTGTTGAAGTTGAAAGGAAAAGACAAAACAAAGAAAAAAAGGCTTGGTGTTGCAGAGAAAGAGAAGAAGAAAAGTCAACCAAAAAAAATATAATAAAAGAGAAGGGAAAAGAGAAGTGGCGTCAGCCACTTTGCTGAAATGGGAAGAAAAAAAAAACAAAGACCATGCTGTTGCAGAGAAGAAAAAGGCGGAAAAAGACAAAAAAAATTTGATACCTCTTTGATGTTGCGGCAATCTCTTTTTTTTTTCTTTCCTCTGGCTTTCTTTCTTTTTTTTGTTTGTTTGCAAAGACTGTATATTATTTCTTTTAAAGATTGAACAGTAACAGTGTTTGTTTTCAATTTGGACTGATCACAAGTATTCCAGATAAAGATAGGATTGCAAGGTCTGACTTTTACTTGGAAACAAACCCTGTAAAAAGTTGGATAGCTAATCGCCTGCTGGACCAGATTTTGTTTTTGGGCCCCATGCTCATGGGCTAACTATCAACAAACATCAAAAGCCCAAAATAGGATCATGGGCTGTCAGAGAATAATTATTCATTTACTCTCAGAAGCTCATATAATTAATGGGTAACCCAAATAATTACCCATTAAATTTCCTAAGGCCCAAAATTTCTATCATATGGTTAATGGTTTAATTCAACAACCCTCATAGCCATATTTGGGCCTAATTGCAAATAATGTCAATTTTAGAAAATTAGTGGGTTAATCAAAATTGCTCATTAATTTTCTAATACATTGATAAAAAGGAAAGTGGTACAAAACCATCCAAATTTCCCCATGGGTCATCCATCCATGGAAATTCCAATGAGATTAAGTTCAAATATCTCAAACACAAATTCTCAATTAATGGGCCACACTTACCCGTCAATTTCAAAATTTTCCCATAGGATGCCTACCTATGAAAATCCCCAAATTATCTCAAATATACAAATTCTAAATTATTGGGCCATACATACCCATTAATTTCTAATTTTTTTTCCCATAGGTCATCTACCTATGAAAATCTCCAAATCGTCTCAAAGACACCAACTCTAAATTATTGGGCCACACTTACCCATTAATTTCTAAATTTTCGAACTACGTTGGTTTGATCCCTTTAAAAGGGTACGTAGGCAATCTAGAGATTTAATCTAGATGCAACCATCCCAAACATATTTCCATATCGAATCCCTGGTTTATTCAGCTAAATTCACTCAAACTCCTCAATCAAACCCATTCAAATTCTTCGTTTTGTGATGAGTCATTTATTCATCATGAATCTTTGAACTACGAGTGGCTTGATTCCTGCAAAGGATACGCAGGCACCCTGAGGTTGGACTTGGGAGCAGCTGCAAAATCAAACACACACGTTCTGTTTCTTTATGATGGAATTGAAATTATACTAGGAAGATCACCATTTTCCTTCAACACCCAGAGTTGGACCGATGTCTGCGGACATCCAGTCCGATTTCAGTTAGTCAGTGCACTTGACTTGCCTCACGAGTTTCGGGGACGCTCGGACCGTGAGTGCCAGGATTTGCAGCTCGGCAGACTTGGTGTCCCGAGACCTGCCAGGATTGCGGCTCGGCTGACTCTGTGTCCCCGAGACCTGCCCAGATTGCGGATCAGGCTGACTACGGTCCCCTGCATCCTGCCAGAGCGACTCGAGCCGACTTGGTGTCATCGAGGAATCTGCCGGCGGGACAGGCTGATCATAGTCCCCTGATTTCGCCAGTTTGCGGCTCGGGTAGCCTGTGTGACGCCCTAGACCTGCCAGGGAATTGACGGTTATGACAGGGGTACAAATAGGTGGTATTTTCAAAGGATTTTGGGTTTTCTCTTATTTAATTATGATTTTCAGTTATTTTATATCAGCTTCTCCAATTTTTCAGGCATTGATAGATTTATACAGTTTTGTTCAGTTATACAAGGTTTGAGTACAGTGCTTTTATATAAGTTTGATTTCAGTGTTTTATACAAGCTTTGATTTCAGTGCTTTTGAATAAAATTTATCGAGCCTGATTATGATTTACATGGAAGGCTTTGAGTTTAGAAGGCTTTAAATGGAATGTACGTATTCAGTTTATTTAACAATTTTTATAGTGGGGGTTATTATGATTGTTAAACTGTTTTCAAGAATTCTTATGTTTGGTCCACTCACATCTTCAAATTGTTTTCGCCCCCAGGCTGTAGAAGTACGCGAGATCCACCACCGGGCCAATTATAGCTTCCGCACCAAGGTAGAGTTTGTAGAAAATCTTTTAAACTTGAAAACTTTAAAGTATGCTCTGATATCTAGTATTAGTGGAAAACTGGAGATGAGATCTGTTACTTGAGATATTCTGGCTGTTGGAATGGATGTACTGATTGTTTAATAGGTGGAAAAATTTGGGATTGGTCAAAATACAGGGGAGACTCTGCCGAAACTTCGGCAGAAGTCTAAGGGAATTTTAAAGAAAATTTGAAGCAAGAGGTGTAAAAAGGTCTTTTGTGCCCGACATTCGCCAGGTGTCGGACACGCACCGGACTTGGCTCGAATTCCAAAGCGAAAATTGGGTCGGGTCCTGTCATTCCTAGTCATCCAAGAGTTTAATTTCCTCCTAGTGATGGTGGGGTTTGTTATTTTATTTTTTGGACTAGGATTCCTAGAGTTTAATTTTCTCCTAGTGATGCTAGGATTTGTTATTTTCATTTTTATACTAGAAGTCCTTGTAATTCTAGGGTTTGAAGTAGTATTTATTTCAAACTTTAGCACAATTTTAATCACTAACAATGTGTACGAGTAAGCTCTAGATTGAAACTGAGTATATAGTTTTCTGATTTTTTTTGTTTTTCTTGCCGTTGGATTAGATAGTAGGTTGCGATGGGCAAGAGGAGGACTGTTTTGAATGAGAAGTTTAAACCCCTTCTCAAAAATCTCAAATTCACACTAGATTCTCTACTACCACGTATTAGCCAACAGATGGGTGATGAAAACAACGTCAAATTGGGTCTGTTCAAAGACGAATTAGAAAGCCTTGGAAGACAAATGAAGGAGGGCACAAGGCTTCTTGTCAAGTTATCAAAGCCTGTTAGTCTATGGAACTGTTGCATCTGGTACAATTGGTGCAACTACACAGAGCTTAGTTACATGGACCAACTTGTCCCATTGAATAAGTCTCTCACCATACTGTTAGAAACGCTAAAGCTGCTGCAAGAAGCAAGGGATGTTAAGGAGTGCTCGCTTTCGGACAATGAACAAGATGAATGGGAAAGAAGACTCTTAGATTTGCTGAGAGTGCAAACGGCAGGGAATGTGCAAGAATTTTCAGCAAGTAATGAAGAAGAAACCAAAGTGCATGGGCAAACTGTAGGAGAATTATTCTGGGTGATGTTCGATACCGTTGTAGAAGTGAAACACAAGAATAACATGTTCAAATGCCCCCTCCAACATATAAAATTGACGCTAGACTTCTTAAGGCCATATATAGGGACAGCAGAGCTGAATCTCCCGAACCAAGACTTAGAATTTGTTAAAATACAAATAGAGAAGGGTGTAGAACTCGTTCGCAAGTGCTCCAAGCAAGCTAGATGCAAAAAGTACGAATATACCAACAAACTTTTTGAATTGAATCAATATTTTCAAGGACTATTAGATATCCTGATGATGCGGCAAGCACGGAAGGTGAGGAAGTGCCATGAAACAGAAACGGTGATCAAGCGAATTGAAGAGAGTGGTGTGATACAAAACCAAACTCAAATTGAATGTACCAAATTGGATCAGGATTTTCAAAGAGTGTTAAATATACTGAGGGCGTGGCTAGCAAGGAATGTGAGGGCAGGGAATTTTTGTTATAACTTATATTTTGTGATGATAACTGCACACTATATTCTAAGAATTTATCATCACACAATCGTTTGATCAGTGCATAGGGAAAGAAAACAAACCCAAAGAAAAAAATAGGACAAAAAGATGCACCTTTTTCTTTCTTGGGTATTCTGCTGAATTCCCCCCTTAACTTGTACATAATTCTCAATTTACCCCCTGACCTTTTTTTTTAGCGAATTAAAGGCTCGAATTAAATTTTATTATCAATGTTACCCCCACCATCAAAATTCGAACATTTCATCCATTAGTCCGTCTATTTGACCCACGTTGACGCTTGATTGAGGGTTATTTTCGGCATTAGGCGCGGGTTGAATTAGCAACCTCTCTTCTCTCACACACTTCGCACTTCTCTTTCACATTGGTGGAAATCGGTTAGAAAGGGACCGGAAATTGGGCGGAAAAAAGGACGAAATCGAAGGTTGGAATAGAACGAAATTGAAGGTTGCTGAGAGAGAGAGAGAGAGAGAGAGAGAGATATATATATATATATATATAGATGAGGACGAACGCACACAGAGGGAGTTCAGAGTTGGAAGATGGCAATCCATGGATGTTGCCATCACAGGTCTGCTACTGTGGGAAGGTTGCAAAAATTCAGACTTCGTGGACCTCTTCACATCCAGGACGAAGATTTTATGTTTGTGCACAGGGGAGTTGAATTTTGAAGTTTGGGTTTCAAATTTGCAGTTTTGAATTTCCACCTTTGAAAACTGTGTGTTTGCAGAAACGTTGTCAAATGTGGGAGTGGGGTGACCCTGTTATGTGCAATAGATCTAAGCAAATAATTCCAGGACTGCTGAGGAGAATTAACAGTTTGGAAGCAGAAAAAAAGAAAGGGAATTCGAAGCTAAAAAACCCATGGTTTTGGGTGTCATTGTACATGTTTGGGGTTATTTTGTGCTTGATTTTGAATGAAGATAAAGGCACAAATGGGCAGCTGTAGAAATGGATGGGTAGTTGGCATTTTGTAAGGGCTAGAAAGGGATGAGTGCTTGGCATTATGTAATGGTTAGAAAGATGGGTAATTGGCAATTTGTAATGGTGAGAAAGAGATGGGTGATTGACTTTTTGTAAGGGTAAGAAAGGGTGTGTAATTGACAATGTAAGAACTGTTTTGGTGAATGAAAATGCAAGCTGTCATTTTGACCATTGAAATAGTAACTATCACACCAAATGAACTGCACTTCAAAGGCCAAAATATACAACATTTGAATTCACATGTGATTACATAAAAGCTTGTCCAAATTCTGTTTCAAAAATACATCTTCATCCATTCACTTCATATCAAAATCAGTTCAACAATATACTAGCAAATAGATTGCAAACCAAGATGATCTAGAACACCAAAATAAACATAACAACTCTTGAACCATTCACTTCAAATTACTGACTAAACTCTCCATGGCCTTATTCGTTTTGCTGGAGATTTTAACCTAGGCCTTTTTGGAGAAGTTACCATAGGTTGAGGTTGTGAACTTGAACCTTGATGAGCTTGTGAACTTTGGGCAGGTTGTGGAGGAGCTTGTGACCTTGGGGCAGGTTGTGAAGGACCTTGTGAATGTGGGACAGATTGTGAAGGAGCTTGTTTACTTGGGGCAGGTCCTGAAGGAGCTTGTGACCTTGGGGCAGGTCCTGAAGGAGCTTGTGAACTTTGGCCAGCTTGTGAATCAGCAAATACATTGGTCTTCCTTATGACATAGGGGGCCTGAGCTCCTCTTTTCACCTGTTCCAAGCATAGATCCCTTAAGCCTTCAATAATGCAATGATTGATTCAAAGCACACCACAATAATCCAAGTACTTACATTAAACTTTGGTCTGGCCTGAGTTTGTTGTTGTTCACCGACAACACCTCTGCCTCTCTTAACACCTCTGACAGTTGTTGTTCCACTTGCAGTTGTTCCACTTGCATTGACACTTGTAGTATCAACATCTCCATTAGCAGTTGCAGCTCCTTTTCCCCTTGCACCTCTTCCCCTCACAGCTCCTCTTCCCCTTCTACCGCATCTTGCTCTACCTCTAGGTTGCCCCTTCATTGTCAAGAACAACAAATCACATGTTAATATAGTAAAAACAGTCCAATCACATGTTAACATAGCCATTTTCAACAAAAGGAAATATGTAAACAAACAAATTAAGAACAATTAAAACCTGTCGAAGTTGGGGACAGCCAGCAAAATTGTGACCTTCTTGTCCACAGTTGCGGCACGTGATTACAATGCCATACCTTTTAAGTTTTGTTGCCCCTTTTGGTATTTCATCAGCTTCTCTATTTCTGCTAAGTTTGGGCCTTCCTGGTTGGATGCGATAAACAGGTGGCTTGATAGGTACATGCCCTATTTTTCTCCAATATGCTTGACTAGGCATTGGAGATATATAGCCCTCATAAGCCCTATCATATGCCGGCCTTTTGTAAAGTGCATGCACAAAATCCAGAGGGCTGTGCTCACTCTTTGCTATTGAAGCCAAGGCATGTGGACAAGGAATTCCACTTAAGTCCCATTTTCTGCAGGTACATGTATGCCTTTCTAAATCCACAACAAACATAGCTCCCAACATGCTATTAACTTGATACTTCCCCCCACCAGCATACAAAGCTATGCAGTGGCCACTTTCAATTGAATTCTTCTCCACAATACCAAATATTCTTGGACCAACCTCATGGGGCCACACTGTCTCTCTAAGTCTAGCCATTCTAAGCATCAAGTAGGTTCTAATTCTCTCCAAAAGAGTAACAATGGGCTTATCTCTTGCTTCTAGAATTGCAGCATTAAAACACTCACACAAGTTGTTTAGAAGTATATCACACTTTGGGACTGTACTAAAGTGTGATCTACTCCAATGAGCAGCTGCTCTCTCCTGAAGCCACTTATAAGCTGCCTGAGATTGACCCAACATCTGCTCCATTTCAGCTTCAAATACAGGTATTGTTGTTGCCCTAGCTGCTGCCCACAACCTCTGCTTGAAAGCTGCACCAGTATGGCCTGCAAGCTTGAAATTATTGTGCAAGTGCCTCACACAATGCCTGTGCTCAGCATTGGGCATCAAAGCATGAAGGGCATTCCCCAAACCCTTTTGCTTATCAGTAATGAAAACCCATCCATTGCCATTTTCAATACCTACATCTTGAAAGAATATGTCAAAGAACCAACCCCAAGTCTCTGTATTTTCAACTTCAACAACCGCAAAAGCAATTGGATACATCCCATTATTTCCATCAATCCCAACTGCACTTAGAATCTGCCCTAGATGAGACCCCTTAACATGGCACCCATCAAAACCCACCACTTGTCTACATCCTTCCACAAATCCCTTTTTAAGTGCTCCAAAACATACATAAATCCTCTTGAAAATAGGATTCTCACCTTGCAATTCAGTTTTCACAATAACAGTACTTCCAGGGTTATTGCTCTTTAACTCTTCACAATAATCCCACAACTTACCATATTGCTCTTCAATACTGCCTTGAATTCTCTTTTTTGCAAAACTCTTGGCTTTATAAACTTGAGCCTCAGTTACATCTATGGCATAATGTTTCCTTATTAACTTCATGAAATCTGTCACTTTCATTTTGGGATTATCTCTTAACTCCTCATCAAACCTCTTAGACAGCCATGATGAAGTGGCATACTTGGTTCTTTGCCTCCTTCCACATGTATGCCTTGGAACATATGTCTTAATCCTTGTACTTGGACCTTTCCCCACATGAGAAGCATATAGCATCCAAGGACATGGAACCTTTTGTTTTTTATCTCCTTCACATTTCAGCCTCACCCTATTCGAATCATTCGTCACCCACTTCAATGGCCTTGCACATGAAACTGCATAATACCTTATTGCTTCCCTACACTGCTCCATGTTGGTAAATTCCATTCCCAAATGAAATGTTGGCTTCAGCAAATCAGATTCTCTTCTAAACTGCTTAAATCTAGGAGCTTTTCTTCTGCGATTACGGTTTTTCACACCTTCACCCTCATCAGATTCTTCATCAAGACTTACAAGATCGTCGGTATTGTAGTCTTCACTGTCAACCTCACCAGGTTCTTCATTGTATTCATCATTTTCTTCATCAACTACATGTTTATCAAACAAGTTATCATCCTCTTCCAAGACTCTCTTCAACCCTTCTTCATCTGACTGCTCGAACTCGGAGTCAATCAACTCAATGTCTGTCTCACTGTCATCATCTTCAGCCTCTTCTACACTATCATCATCTTCAGCCTCTTCTACACTATCATCATCTTCAGCCTCATCATCTTCCCTGTCATCTACCTCATTATCTCCCTCCTTATGTACCTCATCATAACCATCATCATCTAAATCAACATCCACTTCTACAAACTGG
>NC_047654.1:11660171-11704082 GCF_902201215.1 Prunus dulcis
TGTACAGAGACATTTGAAGCCCAAACAAAGTGAATGGCCGAACGTCTGTGAAAACATCGCTACTCTAGAATGAAATGTTCATAGAGGGAAAAACAGATGAGGATTATCTAAGCAGCCGATGTGGGATTGCAACCGCTTCATAAAAATGTAAAAACGATATGGGATTGCAACCACTCCCTTGTCCACCGGAAAACTAATCATCTCTGAACTAGAGAGAGAGACATCTGATATGCATCTTTAAATCTCTCTCTCTCTCTCTCTCTCTCTCTCTCTCTCTCTCTCCTCTCCCCACCTTGGTCAATCTCAGATAATTAAATCCTCTCCACCCTAATCAGTTTGTTGAGCATGGTAGCAAGTTCTAATTCCGTAATTAACTTAATAACATCAAGCATTAAAGGATGTTTACTCATGAATTTCTTTTTTATCTTCTTATCGGTCTTATTTTCAATCCAAGTGATACATGCGATCTGGAACTCTACCTTCTCTCTTTCAGTTGCTCCCTCTAATTCTTATCCATATAGGTTGAAGGATTGACGGTGCTGTAAACTACTATTTGTTGTTGCTGCCCAAAAAAAAGATTTGTTTTGTCAATTTCACGGGTTCTTCTTCCTTTTTTTGTTGCACTTCTCATTCAAAACAGTCCCTCCTGCCCATGGCAACCTAATTTCTAATCCAGCAAGCAAGAAAAAAAAAAAAAAAAGAAAATTATAAACTCTGACTCAATTTAGAGCTTACTTGTAAACATTCTTAGAAATAAAAATTGCGCTAAAGTTGATATAAATACTACTTTAAACTCTAGAATTACTAGGAATCCTAGTCAAAAAATGAAAATAACAAATCCTAGCATCACTAGGAGGAAATTAAACTCTAGGGATCCTAGTATAAAAACTAAAATAACAAACCCTAGCGTCTATGATGAAATTAAACTCTAGGATGACTAGGAATCTTTAAGAGATATTTAGTGATATACTCATTTCTAGCACTAATATTTTAAATAAACCTTACACAATTGAATTTCTATAATAAAAAAAATCCAAAAAAAAACCCAAAAAATGACAGCTGGCCTTAAGTGTTTGGGTATTTTTACGAGATTTTGGAGTTTGGCTTGTTTTAAGAAATTGATGGCGGTTTTATAATTTATAAGAAGTTAAAAGCTTTTTTGTTATGTTGTAAATGAGCTTTGGGTGTGTTTCTAAAGTCCATTTCTTATAGGGTATTTTTATAATTTGGGCCCCCCCATATTGGGTATAATAGTGAATCTCCCAATCCTTAATTGAAGTATAAAAGGGAAAAGAAAAAAAAAATCCAAAAAATCGATTGAATAATTAAGTGTTAGTTATTTTATTATCAAGTCATTCTCTTTCTTTGGATTAATAAAAAAGAAATTGTATTAGTCACAATTTTTGTTGTCAATCGGTTTCTCAATGAAATCATCTTTCACTATTTCTCCTTCCTTTTTCAAAATTCGAATCCTCCTCTAATTAAAATAAGTAAATCACCTCCTTTCTGATCAATAAAAAAAATTATTTATGATGTAATGAAGAGACCATAGAAGAGATAACGATTACAAATCTTTCTAAAAATCTTTAATAATTTATTAAATATAGAACGGACACGTATTTTCATATGCGCATGAATTTAATAGCATGGTAATTGAAGACTTGAGAGAAAGATGATATACACTAATAAAGGGGAAAAAAAATCATAATCTCATGATAATACAATTGTTTATACATGAAATAAAACAGTCAAGAACTCATGGAACAAAAAAATATTCATTAATAACCGTAAAAGCAAATTATGTACCAAAACAGATCCCTGCCTTTTCTTAAGGGAAAAAAAACTTACAAGAATCAAATGAATGTTAAGGCACTGCACATCTTGTGTGAACCAAATGTCTCCAGGATCACATCTTGTGTTCCATGTTCATTCAATACATCCAGGTCGATGCAGGTGAACTTCAGGCACTGCAGAACCACCTATACTTAAAATTTGATCATTTTGTATCAAATCACTCCCTTCCATTCGCTTGATCATAGCCTCTGTATTACTTAAGGAAACTAAGCTCTCTCTCACATCCCTTACTAATTGCACTCTAAATATATTTAACATTACTTGAAGAGATTCATCTAATCTAAGAAGTTTGTTGGCATATTCATACTTCTTGTAGCTAGCCCACTTACGAATCTTTGAGCACTTGTGAATGAGCTGTGCACCCTTCTCCATAAGTGTTATAAAATTCCCTAGTTCCTCTTTTGAGAGATGCAATACCTTGTTATATTCTACTATCTCTTCTATAAATGGTTTTAGAGAGTCTATCGTGGATTCGAGATACCCGAGGATGCGCTTAAACATCCTAGTCTTGTCCTTCACTTGTATAAAAGCACCAAAGAGCACCCCAAACGATGTTCCTAGAGTAGCCCCTTCCACACCATTCCCTTCACTCCGGTCATGCCCCATCGTTTGTGTATTATTGCTTCCTGAAAACTCCCTCATATTTGTTTTTTGTTGTGCTCTCAGCCCGGCTTCCTCTTGCACTTTCTCTAAATCAGACAATCTTTTGTCTAATTCATCTTGATTGTCGAGGATTTTCCTAGCCAAAAGCAAAAGACCAGAAAACATATTCTCTGTTTCAATCTAGAGCTTACTCGTAAATATTGTTAGTGATTAAAATTGCACTGGAGTTGAAATAAATACTACTTCTAACCCTAGAATTACTAGGACTCCTAGTCTAAAAACGAAAATAACAAATCCTAGCATCACTAGGAGGAAATTAAACTCTAGGAATCCTTTTCAAAAAAGGGAAATAACAAACCCCAGCATCACTTGGAGGAAATTAAACTCTAGGATGACTAGGAATCTTTAGGGCAAGTGAGTAAATCAAAATAGAAATGGGGAATTAAAATAGAAAATCAATTGGAAGTTCAACTGAAGAAACATGGCAACAGAAAAATCAAACTGCGAGACGAAATCTGTCTTAACTTGAATTAAAAGCTTTTGGTTTTACTGTTCTGTTTATTTTCATATCAAATCATAATCTCATGATAATACAATTGTTTATACATGAAATAAACAGTCAAGAACTCATGGAAGAGAAAAAAAAAAACAAAAAAATATTCATTAATAACCGTAAAACAAATTATGTACCAAAACAGATCCCTGCGTTTTCTTAAGGAAAAAAAAAAAATACAAGAATTAAATGAATGTTAACAAGGAAAAGAAATAAAGTCACCCCAGGAAGACAAAATAGTACATTAATTAACAGCTATTTTCTTTTTTTCTATCCACCTCTTCTTGGCATTCTGAATTTCTTCTTCCCTCATCCTCAAGAGTTCGAGAAGACATTGATGATACTGCACATCAATAGCAACAAGCTCCCCCTTCAGCTCATCATACCGATCTTTGTCCACTAGAGACAACTCAGATAAGGAGCAAATGCTTGACATGTCAGGGCATGCGTCATTCATAACAACAGAATCACCAGAACCAGCTTCATAGCTCTTCTCCTTGAGTCTGGCCTGAACCATACAATCCGGACTGGAACCGTACCTATCTGAACCTGTGCAGCGTTCATCAGAACTGTACTTGGCCGATTCTGAAACGTTGACATTACATGAGGCAGTAGGGACGCCATACTGGGCTGAGCAGGCTGAGGTATCTGAAATCATTGTTGCTTGGTTATCTTGGTCTTCTGCATATGCCAATGGTGACAGAATATTTTGATGTGCAGGTTGATCCCCACATGAACTGTTAGCTCCACATGATGAACTTTCGGATGAAGGTTTCCAGCCTGGTACAAGCTTCATAATCAATTTGTCAATTAACTCAGCTATGACAGAGATATCTTCGTGTGAAAGATCAAGTTGCTCAACCATTTCCCCAGCAATTGACATTGCAGTATCAGAATCAAGATAGAACTTAAAATGGATATTCCTCACACGACCTGTATAGACAAATAACATTCAGGTTCACTTCATGAAAAATAAGGGGAAACAATTAACCCATTTTCATGGCAGATGCACTTACCACAGGTATCAGCAATGCGCAGAGTTAAAGAGACGGTAGTATGCGTATTTTGTTCAGCTCTTAACCTGAACTCATTATTCTCTGTGAACCTCCAAAACTCCAGAACTGAAGAGTTAGAAGTTTCATTGACACTTTTCCTACAAGATCCAATAGAAAACTTCTGGTCGTTAGTATCTAGGTCCATAGGGCGAGCTTCGGGCTGTGGCAAGTTCACCAACTTGGGCACAAGATTGGGTAGTTGCGAAAGATCACAACTACGCTCCTTCAAATTGCGAAAGTTCACCAACTTAAGCTGTTGTGCTTCTTTTGATTGTCTGTCATTAAGAAAGAGACCTTTTTTGATATGCTACTGAGAATCTATTCTTTAAAATGAAATGAATAGACGTTTACTTGTCACTAGATTTTGGATGAAATGAGGAATAAAAGTTTAGCCTTCGTGTAAGTTGAAATGAAGACTCAATTCAAACTTGATTAGCCAAGGGAAGGAGGCAAGTAGTTGTTTTCTGTTTGGTTGAGGGTTTTTATGTTCTGCATTGTATTGATTTGGTTAATGCCTATATTAACCTTGTTCTGGATGTGACTATGATAAGAGGATTGCAAGAACATGACTTGATTCGACTATTTCTTTTCCTAAATCATAGGGTAGAAATGGTCGAGCCTTTCTGTTTTCACACGCAATGAACATTACAGTTGGGCCGAAAGAAGACAGACAACTCATGACTGGTCTGCACACTGTTGCTGATGTCTCCTGCTGTGACTGTCGTGAGGTGCTTGGTTGGAAGTACGAACGAGCCTATGAGGAAACGCAGAAGTACAAGGAAGGGAAATTCATACTTGAGAAATCAAAAATCGTCAAGGAAAACTGGTAGTATGTGTGGAGGCTTTTAGTTCATCTGTCTGCATGTCAAATGTAAGTGTATGGGATGCTCATGCTTCTATTCATCTTGTTCAAGAAATCTCATCAATTGAAAATATCAATTATTGTTCCTTATTGTGCATTCATTTCGTGTTCCTCGTGTGAATATTGTATTGGGGATGATTGATTTTGTTAATAAATTGTGAATAACTCTCAGTTTAGCTTATGGAATAAAATTTGAAATTTTGCGTACAATTTTCTGCTCCACTCATTGCATATGGAATCTTCGTGTTTCAATGGATGCCAATGGGTTTTGCACTTCAACAGAAGTTGATGATTGAATGTAGAATGAAGGGAAATAAGAACAAGAATTTGCTGATGAAGAATTACAAATTTGTGCTGGATAGGAGAAATCTGTTGCTAGTTAGGTGTTCCCGGGTGAAAGGAAATCACCACGAACACTATATAAACAAAAAATCTATAAAGCAGATCCTTCTTCTTCACTTGCAAAGTGTCAAAGTTCCACTATCAAGAACTCGAGGTTAAAAAGGGATTCTGCTTTAAGAGGAGGGAAAAAGAAGGGAAATTTGTCGTGAACTGACTACCGCTAACAAACCAACATATAATTACAGCAGATATAAACCTAAAAGCAAATGGATTTACAAAAGTTAAAAAATGACCAGAATCAAATGAATATTATAGAGCAAAAGGAAATAAAAAACACCCTAGCAGGAACATGGTACACCAGTTAACTATTTTCGGTTTTGCTGTGTACCCTTTCTTTGGAATTTGTCCACAAGAGACAACTCAGACAAGGAACAAATGCTTGTCAAATTGAAAGTTTTCTACTTATACGAGATAGCAGACTTCATTGCTGAGCTACTTCATGAACCATACAATCAGGACTGGAACCCTACCTACCTATCTGAACCTTTACAGCATCAATCAAAACCGTACGTATCTGATCCTAAACCTCTAACACTCTTGGCATCTGAAGCAGAAGCACAGTTGGATGCTTGCTCGTTTAGTTCCTTTCATCAGTACGCAGATGCCGAGTCCCTTGATCCGAAATTAATTCAGCAAAATGCTGCAGGCTGTACCCAATGCTGCAGTCTTTGTTGTCTTCCATTTTCTCTTTCATAGTAAGATTTCTCTCTTTCTTATCTTCTTTTATTTCTTCCATGGCTACTGATATAAACTCTGTTTTACGAACTATCTTCCTCAACTTAGTCAGTATTACCATTGGATCCAACTGTCCAAACACTGTTAGCTTTTGGTTCTTCGCATCCCAACTAATCGAACTAACCCCTGTTCATCCAAATAAACAGAAAAATGAATGGAAAATACAAAAAGAAATTATTTGGAATGCTTTGAATATTGAAGCTCCTCAAACAAAACTGAGCCAGAAAAGTTAGAATTATACCCCTTATGGCACAGACAGCTTCCGTGACTTTCTTCATTTTTTTGTCATCAGCACTCACCTTCAGTTCCAACTTCTGGTGCAAATATATCTGTGTAGACTTGACAGGATTGCCAAGAGGAAACTAAATTGAAAGAAAGAGAGCATGTTAAAAGTTGGAAAAGCACCTGAGCCATATTGTTAAGACTTAAGAGTAAGAACACAACTACACATACGAAAAGTAGAAATTTTAGAAGTAAGAACACATGAGGTATAATAAATCTTAGATAGATGTTGTGCATTGCAAACTAGGAAATCACCTTTGTCCCAACATCCCTTGAAACATAAGAGCTTCTATCTCTTGCGGTGGATGCAGAGGAATCATGAAAATGAGCCATCGGGTTAGCATCTTCTGAAACATGAGAGATTTTGTCTTCCAGGTAGGATGTGGAGAAATCACTAAAGTAAGCAGTTGGTTCGTCATCCATCGCTGTGAAGGAAGGTGCGGGAGAAACACATATCAGGTCTTCATCCAAGCCAACTGTAACCGTTGAAGATACATATTCAATCACCTCATTTTCAACATCCGGAGCTTCAAGTGTAGGCAACTTAGGTTCACCTATTCCCATGTCAGTTTGACCTTGTACATCTCCACTACCTTCAATTCGCTTCACCCCAACCTCTATTTTTGCTGCCGAATCCAATGTCTCCTTCACATCCCTTGTTCCCTGCACACTCAATCCAACTTCAGGTTGTGGGGGTTCAAGTACATCACATGAATCTTCAATTTCAGTTGGATGATTCTGTAATTGTACCGTACCACTCTCTTCAATTTGATCAATCAACTTCTCTATTTTACTTACGGAAACCAACCTCTCCCTCACATCCCTTGCTAATTGCACTCTTAATATATTTAACAATCCTTGAAGCGATTCATCCAATCCAAGAAGTTTGTTTGCATATTCATACCTGTTGTAGCTAGTCCACTGACGAACCTTGGAGCACTTGTGAAGTAGCTCCACACCCTCTTCCATTTGAAATCTAACCTTTTCTAATTCCTCCTTTGGGAGATTCAATACCTTGTTATACGCTGCTATTTCTTCTATTAGTGGTTTTAACGAGTCTAGCGTGGATTTGACATCTTCGAGAGGGCGTTTAAGCATCATAGTCTTGTCCTTCACTCGCGCAACGGTATCAAACAACACTCCAAAAACTGCTCCTAGAGTAGCAGCCCCTCCTACTCCGCATACTGGCGCCACTTGATGCCCTCCATTCCCTTCGTTTCCTTGCTGTACCGTCGTGCCTATGTTGCTTCCTGAAGACCCTCTCACATCCCCTGCTTCCTGCTGCACTTTCAGCAAATCTGACATTCTTCTTTCCAATTCATCTTGTTTGTCATCGATCTTCCTAGTCAAAAGCAAGACCTCCTTCACATCCCTTGCTTCCTGCAGCTTCAATATCTCTAACAGTATTCTAAGAGACCTATCCAAGTCAACAAGTTGGTCGCTGTAACTAGGCTTTGTGCAGTTGCAGCAGCTGCCCCATGCATAACAATTCCACATACCAATATTTGACAGCTTCCTAACAAGCACTATGCCGTCCTCCATTTGTCTTTGTAGGCTCTCGATATCGTCGTTCGGGAGGCCTAACTCCACATTATGATCTCGTATCTGTTGGACGATGCGCGGCCGTAGAGATTCCAGAGTGAATTTAAGATCTCCAAGGAGGGGTTTATACTGCAAAACAGTCCTGCCCATCGATTCCTTAACGACATCATACAGCGCTCCGAAGAGTGCTCCTATGGCAGCCCCTCCAACCAAAGCCAGTGCCATGGCCACAACAACAACAATAACCCAGCGGTTTTTTATATATGCTACAATCTAAACTTACAGAACTTTGAACAGTTTCAATGTAAAATCCTGATCTACCTTATTGGCGATCAATTCAGACCAGTTTCGCTCAAATCCAGAGGCCTTGATTAGCTCCTGATCAATGGGGTCAGACCAGTTTTCTTGTTCCAGAGGCCTTGATTAAACCGGTTTCTTGTTGAAGCTAACATGAATCTTGTGGGTCAAGAGACCCCCTCCAGCCTCCCCGGTTTCTTGTTGGACTCTCTTTCTCTTGAAGAAGCTCAGATCTCAGAAATCATCAGAGGTAGTCAACTGGTCTCCGCTGTCTGGATTGGTACCGAATCCAATGTTTCAATATCCTCACACCACTTAACAGACATCTAACGGTGTTAAACTTCCACTTTATTATATATATATATATATATACATATATATATTTACTTATTTATTTATTTTGTTTTATTGTACATGTGTACTCCTCTTATTGGCTACCTAGAGAGATTTGTAATTAATAACTCGATAAAAATTGCCACTTTAACTTTATCTTTGGCTGTAACTATGTTAGTTAATGGATTTTAAAATTTTGGTGGCATGTTACCACTCTGAAAAGGTGTGATGTGTTGGAAAATAAACAGTATGTAGGAGGTTATGGAAATTTTTCGTTGTAATTAGACTAATAAAGTTGAAAAAATGTATTAAAAAAATGGATTCGGCTTCGGACTAAACCGCCCAAACTAAATTGAATTTGGGACTTAATAGTTTGCTAATGCAGAATTACATATATATATATATATATATATGTGTGTGTGATTTAAAAGCCTGAAAATTAAAGCAAAAGATCAAATAAAATATTTGTTTACAGCAATTATTTTCACTTGCTCTCTCTCTTTCTCTCTCTCTCTCTCTCTCTCTCTTCTTCTTTCTTCTGATTTTTGGTTTTTTAGCACACCACTCTCTCTTCAGTTCGCTTGATCAATGACACCAAGCCTTCCCTCACATCCCCAGACTGCTCCCTCACATCCCCAAACTGCCTCTTCACATTCCCTGCCCTCACATTCCTTGCTAGCCACGCCCTCAGTATATTTAACACTCTTTGAAAATCCTGATCCAATTTGGTACATTCAATTTGAGTTTGGTTTTGTATCACACCACTCTCTTCAATTCGCTTGATCACCGTTTCTGTTTCATGGCACTTCCTCACCTTCCGTGCTTGCCGCATCATCAGGATATCTAATAGTCCTTGAAAATATTGATTCAATTCAAAAAGTTTGTTGGTATATTCGTACTTTTTGCATCTAGCTTGCTTGGAGCACTTGCGAACGAGTTCTACACCCTTCTCTATTTGTATTTTAACAAATTCTAAGTCTTGGTTCGGGAGATTCAGCTCTGCTGTCCCTATATATGGCCTTAAGAAGTCTAGCGTCAATTTTATATGTTGGAGGGGGCATTTGAACATGTTATTCTTGTGTTTCACTTCTACAACGGTATCGAACATCACCCAGAATAATTCTCCTACAGTTTGCCCATGCACTTTGGTTTCTTCTTCATTACTTGCTGAAAATTCTTGCACATTCCCTGCCGTTTGCACTCTCAGCAAATCTAAGAGTCTTCTTTCCCATTCATCTTGCTCGTCGTCCGAAAAGCTAGCACTCCTTAACATCCCTTGCTTCTTGCAGCAGATTTAGTGTTTCTAACAGTATGGTGAGAGACTTATTCAATGGGACAAGTTGGTCCATGTAACTAAGCTCTGTGTAGTTGCACCAATTGTACCAGATGCAACAGTTCCATAGACTAATAGGCTTTGATAACTTGACAAGAAGCCTTGTGCCCTCCTTCATTTGTCTTCCAAGGCTTTCTAATTCGTCTTTGAACAGACCCAATTTGACGTTGTTTTCATCACCCATCTGTTGGCTAATACGTGGTAGTAGAGAATCTAGTGTGAATTTGAGATTTTTGAGAAGGGGTTTAAACTTCTCATTCAACTCTAGGAGAAAATTAAACTCTAGGAATCCTAGTCCAAAAAATAAAATAACAAACCCCACCATCACTAGGAGGAAATTAAACTCTTGGATGACTAGGAATGACAGGACCCGACCCAATTTTCGCTTTGGAATTCGAGCCAAGTCCGGTGCGTGTCCGACACCTGGCGAATGTCGGGCACAAAAGACCTTTTTACACCTCTTGCTTCAAATTTTCTTTAAAATTCCCTTAGACTTCTGCCGAAGTTTCGGCAGAGTCTCCCCTGTATTTTGACCAATCCCAAATTTTTCCACCTATTAAACAATCAGTACATCCATTCCAACAGCCAGAATATCTCAAGTAACAGATCTCATCTCCAGTTTTCCACTAATACTAGATATCAGAGCATACTTTAAAGTTTTCAAGTTTAAAAGATTTTCTACAAACTCTACCTTGGTGCGGAAGCTATAATTGGCCCGGTGGTGGATCCCGCGTACTTCTACAGCCTGGGGGTGAAAACAATTTGAAGATGTGAGTGGACCAAACATAAGAATTCTTGAAAACAGTTTAACAATCATAATAACCCCCACTATAAAAATTGTTAAATAAACTGAATACGTACATTCCATTTAAAGCCTTCTAAACTCAAAGCCTTCCATGTAAATCATAATCAGGCTCGATAAATTTTATTCAAAAGCACTGAAATCAAAGCTTGTATAAAACACTGAAATCAAACTTATATAAAAGCACTGTACTCAAACCTTGTATAACTGAACAAAACTGTATAAATCTATCAATGCCTGAAAAATTGGAGAAGCTGATATAAAATAACTGAAAATCATAATTAAATAAGAGAAAACCCAAAATCCTTTGAAAATACCACCTATTTGTACCCCTGTCATAACCGTCAATTCCCTGGCAGGTCTCAGGCGTCACACAGGCTACCCGAGCCGCAAACTAGCGAAATCAGGGGACTATGATCAGCCTGTCCCGCCGGCAGATTCCTCGGTGACACCAAGTCAGCTCGATTCGCTCTGGCAGGATGCAGGGGACCGTAGTCAGCCTGATCCGCAATCCTGGCAGGTCTCGGGGACACAGAGTTAGCCGAGCCGCAATCCTGGCAGGTCTCGGGACACCAAGTTTGCCGAGCCGCAAATCCTGGCACTCACGGTCCGAGCGTCCCCGAAACTCGTGAGGCAAGTCAAGTGCACTGACTAACTAAAATCGGACTGGATGTCCGTAGACATCGGTCCAACTCTGGGTAATCACCAAAAATAAATGGGTACGAGGTGGTTTTAAAATAAATTCATTTAGAAAAATCTGAATAATAACTGAAATCTCAAGTTGTGCTGCTATCTCATCTGATTCCAACCTCAAACTCTGTTTCTATAACTTGTAAATAAGCAGCACAGACTTATAGAACTGTTACTGTACTGATCATGTTCAGAGCCGTAACAAAACTTACTCAAGATCAAATAAAGAAATTTATTCAAATAAATTCATTTCTAAAAACTTATTTATATAAAATCAATATAAACTCATTTATAAAACTTATTTATATAAAATCACATCAAATCATTCGTGAAATCTGATTTATGAAAGAAAGTCCACTCACAGATGGTCCAAGCTACTTCGACCTTTCGAAGGTCTCTTTTGCAGTACTGTCGGGCTCCTGGTGCCTGATTACCCATAAAGATTAAATTAATAGACTGCTGACTAAAAAGAATTTCAACTAAACCCCCTGCTCCCGGCTCCTAGAAATAAGTGCATCTCCTTCCAAGTTACTCTTATGCCCTCGTTAACCCTTTCAGACACTTGGACCAGTTTTGGGAAGGCCCGACGCTCAACTAAGTGATAAACTGCCTGATCGGCCGACCCCGGACCCCGTGGGTCCACGATCTCTGATGGCCAATCTGGGCTTCCCTGAAGGTTCCTTACAGTGAGGGAACCGTGTTCTGAGAATTGGGTCTGAAATGGACGGTCGGATTAGCTAAATTGCGTTATCGCTTAAAATCCAAACCGTAGCCCCAGGATTCGCGATTCCAGAGTATCCGGGACTCCGATTCGCAATCCGTCGAATCCTACACGATCATGACATCGTGTAGACCGACATATCCAAAATTCAGCGCGATCCGATCATTTAACGACACTGCACCCACGGATCGCGAGATATGGAAAATCCGTTCGGGGCTCAAACGGACTCCGAATCGAGATCCGCAAAATCCCACACGCTCGTGACGACACAAGGGTCACAAAACTGCACAGAATTACATCACTACCCTCTCCCACGTGCTCCAGCGCGCAGGGCAGCTTTGGGTGTCCAAAGCGATTTCAGGTGGCCGAAAAATCTCGTAACCAAGACTCCAAACTCCTACCCTAAGTAAAACACCCCATTTGGAGTCACTTTTGTTCTTGGATAACCCCCAAAAAGTGACCAGAAATAGTAGTTTCGAGCAGCCGAAGTTCCGGCCAGATTTCAAGTCGAAAATCGAACCCCTTAGAGCTAAAATCGATCGAAACCCATATACCCATCAGCTAGAACACGAATAATAGCTGAGAAACCATACCTTACTCGATTGATTTGGTGGTCGGAAGTGAGAGAACGAGCTCCCAAAAATTTTCAGAAAAACTGTTGGAACCAGCCTGTTCCGTGGCAGTTTCCAGCTACTACAGTTGCGGATGGAGGTGAGGAGGGCTAGGGCTGATAGAGGGAAGTGAGGTGGTTCATTTGGGACCGGTATTGCCTGAAACGGTGGCCTGAGTTGGGAGAAATCGCTGTCTGAAGTTGGCTGGTCGAGATGATTCAAGAGAGAAGAAAGCTGAGTTTATAAAACTGAACTTTGAAATATTTACGGTTCTGCCACTGAGACTCTTTTGACCATAACTCCTTCGTTACAACTCCGATTCGGGTCTACTCCGTGTCTACGGACTCGTTTCGCCGTGCTCTACGCAACGCGTAATCGGAATTACCAAATTCTTTCCTGATCGAAAAGTCAACTTTTTCCCTATTAAAAAATGCGAGGGTAAAATTGTCTTTTTGCTAAAAGATATTTTCCTTACTTTTTAAGCTATTTTCTTTCTTTTTTAGATATTTTGGTTTGGGTTATTACATAAAACCATCATTTCTTGCTCGTTATCTTTGGAATCAATCATCCAATCTAAGAGCTTCAATTAGACATCTGCAGCTTGGACTTCGACGACCCGTATCCCCTTAATTTGGTTGTTTGCTGCCTCCCTTGGTGAAACTAAGATCTCATTCTCATCCCTGGTTCCTTGCATGTTCATTACATCCAATCCAACTCTAGGTGATACAGGTTCAGTTACTGCAACCTCAATTTGATTTTGTACCAAATCACTCCTTTTGATTTGTTTGCCAATGCCTCCATATTCGTTGTTGAATCCAATGTCTCATTCCCATCCCTTGTTCCCCCGCACATTTAGAACATCAAATGCAACTCAACCCAATGTCTCATTCCCATCCCTTGTTCCCCGCACATTTAGAACATCAAATGCAACTGCAGGCGGTGGAGGTTCAACCACTTCATATGAACCTTTAATTTCGATTTGATCATTTGTCAATTGTACCACACAACTCCCTTCAACTAGCTTGACCCCTTTTTCTATTTTCCTTGATGAACCAAACTTCGCCAGGATCACATCTTGTGTTTCATGTTGTCACGCCCGATCCGAAAATAAAGGATATTCCAGAATCAGGGTACGTGAATTGAAATAAATAAATAAAATACTGAAATTTTAGTTTAAATACATTACCATTATATATATATTATAATAATTTTACAAGTGTACAAGATATAAATAAAAGTTGATCACTCTAAACTAATCCAACTTCTTTGGTTTTGGCTTTGTCTTGCCCACTAATTTATCTGAAAAACAAAATAGGTAAGGGATAAGAAAACCACCGCTCAGTGAGTAGATTATGTAAAATGACATGTTCGTGAGTATATTATGTAAAATGTCATTCAAGCAATGTTATTTTACACACTCAAGAAAAATATAAAATTAAAAAAATACACAATCCAAATTATATCACATCATTACTTCATATCGTGGTTATCCATCACTTTTTCATCGAAATCAACCAAAAAATTAACACACACAGGGGAAAAAGAAAAAAAGGTGAAAAATTAAATCAAATGAATTTAATTTAGTATTAGATACAAATTTGGAGATAGTTGAGCTACAAATTATGAACCACATTTTTTAGGTATGAAATTATTGACCACATTGACCGACATGTTTTTGTTATTCTTACAGTCGTCCATAGTTTTAAATGCATGGACACTATTTCATTTGATCTCATGGGTAGACAAATCAATAAATAGTGTTTTAACATTGCACACCAATACAAAAGAGAAAAAGAGAAGAACACAATGAATACATTTTTAGATTTGGATAGAATCATTGAATTATTTACATATAAACTTTTAATTGCTTAACTATTTGAGGGAGGATGATTTTATTTTCTTTCTTGTTGGAATGAGAACTTATCAGAGATCATTTTCTGCTCCATGTCCATTGCTTGCTGATTGTCTTTGGAATCAATCATCCAATTTGAGAGCTTTAATTGAACATTTGCAGCTTGGATTTCAAGGGCTCATTCTCATCCCTTTAATTTGTTTGTTTGCCGCCTCCCTTATTGAAACCAAGGGCTCATTCTCATCCCTGGTTCCCTGCATGTTCATTGCATCCAATCCAAATGTAGGTGATGCAGGTTCAGTTACTATAACATCAATTTGATTTTGTACCAAAACACTTCCTTTGATTTGCTTGCCCGTTCTCTCCATATTCGTTGTTGAATCCAATGTGTCATTTCTATTCCTTGTTCCTCGCATATTTAGAACATCAAATGAACCTTTAACTTCAATTTGATCATTTAGTAATTGTACCACACCACTCCCTTCAACTAGCTTGACCCCTTCCTCTATTTTCCTCGATGAACCAAACTTCTCAAGGATCACATCTTGTGTTCCATGTACGTACATTCAATACATCCAATGCAACTGTAGCTGATGGAGGTTTAGGCAATGCACAACTTACACTTACAATTTGATCATTTTGTATTAAATCAGTCACTTTCATTCGCCTGATCACAGCCTCTATATTATCCAAGAGTGCAATTAGCAAAAGATGTGAGAGAGAACTTAGTCTTCTTAAGTAATACAGAAGCTGTGATCAAGTAAAACTCATTAACTTTAATTCAAAATTAAAACTCCAGCTGGCCAAAAGCCCAAATGTACAGAGACATTTGAAGCCCAAACAAAGTGAATGGCCGAACGTCTGTGAAAACATCGCTACTCTAGAATGAAATGTTCATAGAGGGAAAAACAGATGAGGTTTATCTAAGCAGCCGATGTGGGATTGCAACCGCTTCATAAAAATGTAAAAACGATATGGGATTGCAACCACTCCCTTGTCCACCGGAAAACTAATCATCTCTGAACTAGAGAGAGACATCTGATATGCATCTTTAAATCTCTCTCTCTCTCTCTCTCTCTCTCTCTCTCTCTCTCTCTCTCTCTCCCCACCTTGGTCAATCTCAGATAATTAAATCCTCTCCACCCTAATCAGTTTGTTGAGCATGGTAGCAAGTTCTAATTCGTAATTAACTTAATAACATCAAGCATTAAAAGGATGTTTACTCATGAATTCGTCTTTTATCTTCTTATCGGTCTTATTTTCAATCCAAGTGATACATGCGATCTGGAACTCTACCTTCCTCTTTCAGTTGCTCCCTCTAATTCTTATCCATATAGGTTGAAGGATTGACGGTGCTGTAAACTACTATTTGTTGTTGCTGCCCAAAAAAAAGAGATTTGTTTTGTCAATTTCACGGGTTCTTCTTCCTTTTTTGTTGCACTTCTCATTCAAAACAGTCCCCCTCCTGCCCATGGCAACCTAATTTCTAATCCAACGCAAGAAAAAAAAAAAAAAAAAAAAATTATAAACTCTGACTCAATTTAGAGCTTACTTGTAAACATTCTTAGCAATAAAAATTGCGCTAAAGTTGATATAAATACTACTTTAAACTCTAGAATTACTAGGAATCCTAGTCAAAAAATGAAAATAACAAATCCTAGCATCACTAGGAGGAAATTAAACTCTAGGGATCCTAGTATAAAAACTAAAATAACAAACCCTAGCGTCTACGATGAAATTAAACTCTAGGATGACTAGGAATCTTTAAGAGATATTTAGTGATATACTCATTTCTAGCACTAATATTTTAAATAAACCTTACACAATTGAATTTCTATAATAAAAAAAATCCAAAAAAAAACCCAAAAAATGACAGCTGGCCTTAAGTGTTTGGGTATTTTTACGAGATTTTGGAGTTTGGCTTGTTTTAAGAAATTGATGGCGGTTTTATAATTTATAAGAAGTTAAAAGCTTTTTTGTTATGTTGTAAATGAGCTTTGGGTGTGTTTCTAAAGTCCATTTCTTATAGGGTATTTTTATAATTTGGGCCCCCCCATATTGGGTATAATAGTGAATCTCCCAATCCTTAATTGAAGTATAAAAGGGAAAAGAAAAAAAAAATCCAAAAAATCGATTGAATAATTAAGTGTTAGTTATTTTATTATCAAGTCATTCTCTTTCTTTGGATTAATAAAAAAGAAATTGTATTAGTCACAATTTTTGTTGTCAATCGGTTTCTCAATGAAATCATCTTTCACTATTTCTCCTTCCTTTTTCAAAATTCGAATCCTCCTCTAATTAAAATAAGTAAATCACCTCCTTTCTGATCAATAAAAAAAATTATTTATGATGTAATGAAGAGACCATAGAAGAGATAACGATTACAAATCTTTCTAAAAATCTTTAATAATTTATTAAATATAGAACGGACACGTATTTTCATATGCGCATGAATTTAATAGCATGGTAATTGAAGACTTGAGAGAAAGATGATATACACTAATAAAGGGGAAAAAAAATCATAATCTCATGATAATACAATTGTTTATACATGAAATAAAACAGTCAAGAACTCATGGAACAAAAAAATATTCATTAATAACCGTAAAAGCAAATTATGTACCAAAACAGATCCCTGCCTTTTCTTAAGGGAAAAAAAACTTACAAGAATCAAATGAATGTTAAGGCACTGCACATCTTGTGTGAACCAAATGTCTCCAGGATCACATCTTGTGTTCCATGTTCATTCAATACATCCAGGTCGATGCAGGTGAACTTCAGGCACTGCAGAACCACCTATACTTAAAATTTGATCATTTTGTATCAAATCACTCCCTTCCATTCGCTTGATCATAGCCTCTGTATTACTTAAGGAAACTAAGCTCTCTCTCACATCCCTTACTAATTGCACTCTAAATATATTTAACATTACTTGAAGAGATTCATCTAATCTAAGAAGTTTGTTGGCATATTCATACTTCTTGTAGCTAGCCCACTTACGAATCTTTGAGCACTTGTGAATGAGCTGTGCACCCTTCTCCATAAGTGTTATAAAATTCCCTAGTTCCTCTTTTGAGAGATGCAATACCTTGTTATATTCTACTATCTCTTCTATAAATGGTTTTAGAGAGTCTATCGTGGATTCGAGATACCCGAGGATGCGCTTAAACATCCTAGTCTTGTCCTTCACTTGTATAAAAGCACCAAAGAGCACCCCAAACGATGTTCCTAGAGTAGCCCCTTCCACACCATTCCCTTCACTCCGGTCATGCCCCATCGTTTGTGTATTATTGCTTCCTGAAAACTCCCTCATATTTGTTTTTTGTTGTGCTCTCAGCCCGGCTTCCTCTTGCACTTTCTCTAAATCAGACAATCTTTTGTCTAATTCATCTTGATTGTCGAGGATTTTCCTAGCCAAAAGCAAAAGACCAGAAAACATATTCTCTGTTTCAATCTAGAGCTTACTCGTAAATATTGTTAGTGATTAAAATTGCACTGGAGTTGAAATAAATACTACTTCTAACCCTAGAATTACTAGGACTCCTAGTCTAAAAACGAAAATAACAAATCCTAGCATCACTAGGAGGAAATTAAACTCTAGGAATCCTTTTCAAAAAAGGGAAATAACAAACCCCAGCATCACTTGGAGGAAATTAAACTCTAGGATGACTAGGAATCTTTAGGGCAAGTGAGTAAATCAAAATAGAAATGGGGAATTAAAATAGAAAATCAATTGGAAGTTCAACTGAAGAAACATGGCAACAGAAAAATCAAACTGCGAGACGAAATCTGTCTTAACTTGAATTAAAAGCTTTTGGTTTTACTGTTCTGTTTATTTTCATATCAAATCATAATCTCATGATAATACAATTGTTTATACATGAAATAAACAGTCAAGAACTCATGGAAGAGAAAAAAAAAAACAAAAAAATATTCATTAATAACCGTAAAACAAATTATGTACCAAAACAGATCCCTGCGTTTTCTTAAGGAAAAAAAAAAAATACAAGAATTAAATGAATGTTAACAAGGAAAAGAAATAAAGTCACCCCAGGAAGACAAAATAGTACATTAATTAACAGCTATTTTCTTTTTTTCTATCCACCTCTTCTTGGCATTCTGAATTTCTTCTTCCCTCATCCTCAAGAGTTCGAGAAGACATTGATGATACTGCACATCAATAGCAACAAGCTCCCCCTTCAGCTCATCATACCGATCTTTGTCCACTAGAGACAACTCAGATAAGGAGCAAATGCTTGACATGTCAGGGCATGCGTCATTCATAACAACAGAATCACCAGAACCAGCTTCATAGCTCTTCTCCTTGAGTCTGGCCTGAACCATACAATCCGGACTGGAACCGTACCTATCTGAACCTGTGCAGCGTTCATCAGAACTGTACTTGGCCGATTCTGAAACGTTGACATTACATGAGGCAGTAGGGACGCCATACTGGGCTGAGCAGGCTGAGGTATCTGAAATCATTGTTGCTTGGTTATCTTGGTCTTCTGCATATGCCAATGGTGACAGAATATTTTGATGTGCAGGTTGATCCCCACATGAACTGTTAGCTCCACATGATGAACTTTCGGATGAAGGTTTCCAGCCTGGTACAAGCTTCATAATCAATTTGTCAATTAACTCAGCTATGACAGAGATATCTTCGTGTGAAAGATCAAGTTGCTCAACCATTTCCCCAGCAATTGACATTGCAGTATCAGAATCAAGATAGAACTTAAAATGGATATTCCTCACACGACCTGTATAGACAAATAACATTCAGGTTCACTTCATGAAAAATAAGGGGAAACAATTAACCCATTTTCATGGCAGATGCACTTACCACAGGTATCAGCAATGCGCAGAGTTAAAGAGACGGTAGTATGCGTATTTTGTTCAGCTCTTAACCTGAACTCATTATTCTCTGTGAACCTCCAAAACTCCAGAACTGAAGAGTTAGAAGTTTCATTGACACTTTTCCTACAAGATCCAATAGAAAACTTCTGGTCGTTAGTATCTAGGTCCATAGGGCGAGCTTCGGGCTGTGGCAAGTTCACCAACTTGGGCACAAGATTGGGTAGTTGCGAAAGATCACAACTACGCTCCTTCAAATTGCGAAAGTTCACCAACTTAAGCTGTTGTGCTTCTTTTGATTGTCTGTCATTAAGAAAGAGACCTTTTTTGATATGCTACTGAGAATCTATTCTTTAAAATGAAATGAATAGACGTTTACTTGTCACTAGATTTTGGATGAAATGAGGAATAAAAGTTTAGCCTTCGTGTAAGTTGAAATGAAGACTCAATTCAAACTTGATTAGCCAAGGGAAGGAGGCAAGTAGTTGTTTTCTGTTTGGTTGAGGGTTTTTATGTTCTGCATTGTATTGATTTGGTTAATGCCTATATTAACCTTGTTCTGGATGTGACTATGATAAGAGGATTGCAAGAACATGACTTGATTCGACTATTTCTTTTCCTAAATCATAGGGTAGAAATGGTCGAGCCTTTCTGTTTTCACACGCAATGAACATTACAGTTGGGCCGAAAGAAGACAGACAACTCATGACTGGTCTGCACACTGTTGCTGATGTCTCCTGCTGTGACTGTCGTGAGGTGCTTGGTTGGAAGTACGAACGAGCCTATGAGGAAACGCAGAAGTACAAGGAAGGGAAATTCATACTTGAGAAATCAAAAATCGTCAAGGAAAACTGGTAGTATGTGTGGAGGCTTTTAGTTCATCTGTCTGCATGTCAAATGTAAGTGTATGGGATGCTCATGCTTCTATTCATCTTGTTCAAGAAATCTCATCAATTGAAAATATCAATTATTGTTCCTTATTGTGCATTCATTTCGTGTTCCTCGTGTGAATATTGTATTGGGGATGATTGATTTTGTTAATAAATTGTGAATAACTCTCAGTTTAGCTTATGGAATAAAATTTGAAATTTTGCGTACAATTTTCTGCTCCACTCATTGCATATGGAATCTTCGTGTTTCAATGGATGCCAATGGGTTTTGCACTTCAACAGAAGTTGATGATTGAATGTAGAATGAAGGGAAATAAGAACAAGAATTTGCTGATGAAGAATTACAAATTTGTGCTGGATAGGAGAAATCTGTTGCTAGTTAGGTGTTCCCGGGTGAAAGGAAATCACCACGAACACTATATAAACAAAAAATCTATAAAGCAGATCCTTCTTCTTCACTTGCAAAGTGTCAAAGTTCCACTATCAAGAACTCGAGGTTAAAAAGGGATTCTGCTTTAAGAGGAGGGAAAAAGAAGGGAAATTTGTCGTGAACTGACTACCGCTAACAAACCAACATATAATTACAGCAGATATAAACCTAAAAGCAAATGGATTTACAAAAGTTAAAAAATGACCAGAATCAAATGAATATTATAGAGCAAAAGGAAATAAAAAACACCCTAGCAGGAACATGGTACACCAGTTAACTATTTTCGGTTTTGCTGTGTACCCTTTCTTTGGAATTTGTCCACAAGAGACAACTCAGACAAGGAACAAATGCTTGTCAAATTGAAAGTTTTCTACTTATACGAGATAGCAGACTTCATTGCTGAGCTACTTCATGAACCATACAATCAGGACTGGAACCCTACCTACCTATCTGAACCTTTACAGCATCGATCAAAACCGTACGTATCTGATCCTAAACCTCTAACATTCTTGGCATCTGAAGCAGAAGCACAGTTGGATGCTTGCTCGTTTAGTTCCTTTCATCAATACGCAGATGCCGAGCCCCTTGATACGAAATTAATTCAGCAAAATGCTGCAGGCTGTACCCAATGCTGCAGTCTTTGTTGTCTTCCATTTTCTCTTTCATAGTAAGATTTCTCTCTTTCTTATCTTCTTTTATTTCTTCCATGGCTACTGATATAAACTCTGTTTTACGAACTATCTTCCTCAACTTAGTCAGTATTACCATTGGATCCAACTGTCCAAACACTGTTAGCTTTTGGTTCTTCGCATCCCAACTAATCGAACTAACCCCTGTTCATCCAAATAAACAGAAAAATGAATGGAAAATACAAAAAGAAATTATTTGGAATGCTTTGAATATTGAAGCTCCTCAAACAAAACTGAGCCAGAAAAGTTAGAATTATACCCCTTATGGCACAGACAGCTTCCGTGACTTTCTTCATTTTTTTGTCATCAGCACTCACCTTCAGTTCCAACTTCTGGTGCAAATATATCTGTGTAGACTTGACAGGATTGCCAAGAGGAAACTAAATTGAAAGAAAGAGAGCATGTTAAAAGTTGGAAAAGCACCTGAGCCATATTGTTAAGACTTAAGAGTAAGAACACAACTACACATACGAAAAGTAGAAATTTTAGAAGTAAGAACACATGAGGTATAATAAATCTTAGATAGATGTTGTGCATTGCAAACTAGGAAATCACCTTTGTCCCAACATCCCTTGAAACATAAGAGCTTCTATCTCTTGCGGTGGATGCAGAGGAATCATGAAAATGAGCCATCGGGTTAGCATCTTCTGAAACATGAGAGATTTTGTCTTCCAGGTAGGATGTGGAGAAATCACTAAAGTAAGCAGTTGGTTCGTCATCCATCGCTGTGAAGGAAGGTGCGGGAGAAACACATATCAGGTCTTCATCCAAGCCAACTGTAACCGTTGAAGATACATATTCAATCACCTCATTTTCAACATCCGGAGCTTCAAGTGTAGGCAACTTAGGTTCACCTATTCCCATGTCAGTTTGACCTTGTACATCTCCACTACCTTCAATTCGCTTCACCCCGACCTCTATTTTTGCTGCCGAATCCTCACATCCCTTGTTCCCTGCACACTCAATCCAACTTCAGGTTGTGGGGGTTCAAGTACATCACATGAATCTTCAATTTCAGTTGGATGATTCTGTAATTGTACCGTACCACTCTCTTCAATTTGATCAATCAACTTCTCTATTTTACTTACGGAAACCAACCTCTCCCTCACATCCCTTGCTAATTGCACTCTTAATATATTTAACAATCCTTGAAGCGATTCATCCAATCCAAGAAGTTTGTTTGCATATTCATACCTGTTGTAGCTAGTCCACTGACGAACCTTGGAGCACTTGTGAAGTAGCTCCACACCCTCTTCCATTTGAAATCTAACCTTTTCTAATTCCTCCTTTGGGAGATTCAATACCTTGTTATACGCTGCTATTTCTTCTATTAGTGGTTTTAACGAGTCTAGCGTGGATTTGACATCTTCGAGAGGGCGTTTAAGCATCATAGTCTTGTCCTTCACTCGCGCAACGGTATCAAACAACACTCCAAAAACTGCTCCTAGAGTAGCAGCCCCTCCTACTCCGCATACTGGCGCCACTTGATGCCCTCCATTCCCTTCGTTTCCTTGCTGTACCGTCGTGCCTATGTTGCTTCCTGAAGACCCTCTCACATCCCCTGCTTCCTGCTGCACTTTCAGCAAATCTGACATTCTTCTTTCCAATTCATCTTGTTTGTCATCGATCTTCCTAGTCAAAAGCAAGACCTCCTTCACATCCCTTGCTTCCTGCAGCTTCAATATCTCTAACAGTATTCTAAGAGACCTATCCAAGTCAACAAGTTGGTCGCTGTAACTGGGCTTTGTGCAGTTGCAGCAGCTGCCCCATGCATAACAATTCCACATACCATTATTTGACAGCTTCCTAACAAGCACTATGCCGTCCTCCATTTGTCTTTGTAGGCTCTCGATATCGTCGTTCGGGAGGCCTAACTCCACATTATGATCTCGTATCTGTTGGACGATGCGCGGCCGTAGAGATTCCAGAGTGAATTTAAGATCTCCAAGGAGGGGTTTATACTGCAAAACAGTCCTGCCCATCGATTCCTTAACGACATCATACAGCGCTCCGAAGAGTGCTCCTATGGCAGCCCCTCCAACCAAAGCCAGTGCCATGGCCACAACAACAACAATAACCCAGCGGTTTTTTATATATGCTACAATCTAAACTTACAGAACTTTGAACAGTTTCAATGTAAAATCCTGATCTACCTTATTGGCGATCAATTCAGACCAGTTTCGCTCAAATCCAGAGGCCTTGATTAGCTCCTGAAGCTAACATGAATCTTGTGGGTCAAGAGACCCCCTCCAGCCTCCCCGGTTTCTTGTTGGACTCTCTTTCTCTTGAAGAATTTCAGATCTCAGAAATCATCAGAGGTAGTCGACTGGTCTCCGCTGTCTGGATTGGTACCGAATCCAATGTTTCAATATCCTCACACCACTTAACAGACATCTAACGGTGTTAAACTTCCACTTTATATATATATATATATATATATATATGCATATATATATTTACTTATTTATTTATTTTGTTTTATTGTACATGTTGTTTGTGCAAATAATCTCACGGGAGAATATTCGCTTCTGGATCCTTCAACCTTCGATCTTCCTTCTCTCTCTTCCTCGATTCCTGTAAAAAAGATTGGAGTAAGTAGACCACACCCGGGGGTGTTGGCCAAAGGCCCTCCGATGTCTAAGTTAGTTCGAGTGTTTGTAGGAAAAAAATAGCTAAGCAAAGGGTACAGAGTTGTATATATGGTGTAAACCGGGTGGCCGGAACCGTGTGTGGTGGCCGGAGCCGTGTGGAGAAAATATGGAGAGTGGAGAGGGAGAGAGAGCTTCGGGTATTTTTCTCGGGTATAAGGAGTAGGTTTCAGATGTACCTTGAATGATGAATGAGGTTGTCTATTTATAGGAGCCTCGGGGCTAGGGTTTCGTAGGAATCGAGTTGGGCCTGATAATATCTGAATTAAATATATATTATCTCTTAAGAAGATAATATCTGATTTAAATGATATTATCTTCTCTTTATTATGATAATATCTTAATTAATGATATTATCTCTTTAAATAAAGATAATATCATATTAATTAAGATATTTATCCCAAATAATTAATTAGCCAGATAAACTGGTGTAATTAATTATTTAAAGAGATAATCTTCTTTTCCACGTGGCGTGCCCTGATTGGAGACGAAAATATATGCTCCCACAAATGCCCCCAGCTTCTGCATGGCGCTTGTGTGGCATGTAGGAGATGAAATTATTTTTTTCGGGCTCTCCAACTGTGTCTGGGCTTTATTATGTGAGTTGGACTCCTTCGTAGATTGGATTCCCAATTGGTGTAGGCTTCTGACTGTTGTTGGAGTTGGATTCCCAGTAGGAATGAGCTTGTGATTCCTTCTTGGCTCGGGTTGTCCAACCTGTATAAATACAGGGCTTCTCTTCACTCTTTCTCATATCGCAAACTTAACTTCTCTACCTTCTGGCTTGAGAAAGATTTTGGAGAATTTGTACTGCTTGTTGAGGAGAGGAGTTGCCGTGCATCCCAAGTAAGTCGAACTCGTAAAATATATATGTATGTATATATATTTTTTTTTCAATTTTTGGCAGCAAGGAGATGGTCCAGCATGAGGCGTATGCTGGTCTTGGAGCTGCCTAGGCTGGAGCATGTGCGTGCTGGGCCTGGAGCAAGGGCGTGGAGGAGACCAGCCCAAGTCAGAAGGAGGCGCATGCTGGGTTTCGAAACTGAGGCAAAAAAGGCGCTGGGCTAGCAGGCTACGCGACTGGGCTGTCGAGCTAGGGCTTGGGCCGAAGGCGCGCTGGCGAGATGGGCGAGGAAGAGACGGGCTGAGCGACTTGGGCCTGCGCCAAGCAGGCGGGCCTTGCGTGCAGGAGCTGGAGGACTGGGCCTCCTGCGTGCTGGGCAGGAGGAATTGACGGGCTGCTCATGCTGGGCTGCCTTTTTTTTGTTTTTTTTTTTGTTTTTTTTTTTTTGTTTTTCGTTTTCCTGCCAGCTCTTTTTTTTGTTTTTTGTTTTTTTGTTTTTGGATTCTAACTTGTAGAATTTTCTTCTCTTCTTGCAGTTGTTCATTGACCAACCATGTCTTCCAGAGATGGTAGCAAGGCTCCAAGCTCTCAGGTGCCTTTGTATTTGTGGGGAGGTTCCGTAGTGCCTAGCAAGAAGTTCGTGGCCAACTTGCACCGAGTCACGACCGACGCTCAGTTCCAAAAATGGCGGGCTGCTTTCTCTTCTGCCATTCCAGATGACGTGCATGTCAGGCTATTGAGGTCTCCGACTGATAACGATCCTTTCGAGGATGCGTATGATCCTGGTGCTAGGGTCATTACCTTCCGTCCTTTTTATTTTTCCCTGGGCTTCAAATTCCCGCTGTCGAAGCTCTTCAAGGAGGTGTTCTGCACCATGGGGTGTGCTCCAAGCCAAAGTACTCCCAACGTTTACCGGGCGATCATGTGCTTCGAGAATCTGAGCCGTTTCTTTACGCTGGAGTTGACGGTGCGAGAGTTCTTTTATTTTTTTGAAGTGAGGCACTTCGAGCGATATGCCCAAGTTCGCGTCTACAGGTCCAGGCTGTTCGATGGTTTTAGTCAGGGAGATCACGCTTGGCATGACGACCTGTTGGAAGTCAGCGGACGGTGGGAGGGCGACGTTGGCGACGGCCCCCTTGTTCCTATCACTTATTGCCATGGTATGTCTTTCTGCAATTTATGATATATTCCCTTTTTTTTTGAAGTGTGGCTGATTAACTTCTGTCTTCTGCTTGTAGTGAGCGACATCAGCAAGCAATTGGAGCTTGGGCCTGACATGGCTAAGGTCCGCCGTGCTTTGAACATTCCCCGAAAGTTTCGTGAGTGGCGCTGGCTGTTGAGCGAGTATCGGGAGGAAGACGGTGGTCTGCCCCCTGTCGAGGATGTCGAGAGATGGAAGCAGAATGGTCCGGACCCTGATGATCTATCTGCTGAACAGGATGAGTGCTTTGCTGAACCCCCACCAAAAAGGAAGGCCGATGTCAAGTCTTCGAGAACTCCAGCTACTTCTTTACGGACGAGGAATGTGTCTCCATTGAGGAAGAAGCCAAGGCTCCCTTCTGCTGAGAAAACCCAAGTAGGAGCTATTCCCGCGTCATCTGCCAAAGTCAAACATCTTGTTGGTGCAGATAGCAAGAAGATTGGTGGTATGCGCAACATTAGGGATGTTCCCCTTAAGCCTCTTGCTGATGAGTTTGGAGATCGTGATCTGCTCCGCGACGTAGTTCGTGCACTGTCCAGCTCACCTATTGAGAAGCCAAGAGATGCTGATTTTCCTCTCCGAAGTTCGGTCGTTTGCACCAGTCGAAGAGTGGAGGTCGATGTGCGAGGTCTGCTCATCCATCCAACCATCATGATCCAACTGTTGAGTCACAAGCAGTCAAGCGTGGAGTTGATTCATCGTCGCCAATTCCTTTGGAAGTAAGGTTGGCAGAGGCTAAGAAAGCAAGAGAGTCATCTGCTCGGGAAAAAGTTCTTCTGCAACATCAGCGGCTGATCCAAAGGTGGACAAGCCTAGCCCTACAGGGGATGCGGGCGTGTCTGATCTGCTCAAGACGCACTTTCTATCAAGTCCATCTGCTTGCGCTGAGCTGGTTGATCAAGTCCGTCAGGCTGGTGATCTTGGTACTTTTTCAAGTCTTTCCTTGGAAAAACAAAGAGAAGCAACATTTCATCTGCTTCAAAAAGGAGTGGTTTTTGCTGCGGAGACCATTCGGAACTCGTCGTCTGCTGTTGCCCCCTCTTCTGCTCAGCTTAGTGAGTTGGAGAAGAAGAATGCTGAGCTGGCTAGCAAGCTTTCTGCCGAGCAGACTCGTTACGAGAAGAAGACGTCTGATTTGCGGGCGATGATATCTGAGCTGAAGAGTTCCCTTACTGAGAAAGATTCCGAGCTCAGCTCTTCTGCTGTTGACTTGGCAAGTCGAAAAGATGCTTATTTCCGCCTTGAGCGCAAGAATGCCGACATCTCTCATAGTTATGACAAGCTTTTGGCTAGATTTCACGCCTATCATAAGTCTGCTGAAGAATCCAAGTCCGAAGCTGTCATGGATGCGTACAAGTTAGGCTACTTGGACTGCACAATTGGATATGATCCCTTCTATGCCATTGGAGATGAAGACATCGAGATGCTCTATCCTGACTTGCCCCCTGTGCAAGTGAGGAGGCTAATGCTGCGAACACCGAAGGAGCTGAAGAGCAGGTGGCTGAAGAGGCAGTAGCTGAAGAAGGATGGAGCAGAGGATGATGCAGCTGATGAGGCGGTGGCAGACGTCATAGATCATGCATGTGGAGCTGCTGAGAGCGTGGCTGATCAGGTGGACGCTGAAGAGGCTGCAGATAGGGGTCTCCTGCTTGGCGTTTCGGAGTAGACGAAGACTTCTTTATTTCTTTTCAGCTTTTGTAGTCTGCTCTTTGTTTAGAATAATTGGTCTTGTTTTGACCATCTTCTTTTTGTTTGAACTTGGCCGGTTGGTCACTTTACTATGGAAATTTCAGTCTTTATTTTTTCAACTTCAATTTGCATATTGTCTTGTGAACTGCTTGAGTAACCGGTTAGTGTCTTGCTGTGTATTTCCCTTGGGATTTTGGCAAAAGCCAGGGTCCCCCTTGAGGGACTCCGGGCGTATTCTGCATTTTTCCAGAAAACGCTTAAGACGCTTCTGGTCGTTGCCCTGCGTCTCCCTTAGGACGCTGCTTATGGACAACTGTCTGACTATCCTGCCCCCTTAGGAAACGGATAGGAACCTGGATACCTCCCTTAGGAAATTCCTGGCGCACCCTGCAACCCCCTTAGGATGCTGCTTTGTGGGCTGCGTCTCCCGAAGGACGCTTTTGGTTGTCGCCCTGCGTCTCCCTTAGGACGCTTTTTATGGACAACTTATTTGACTATCCTGCCCCCCTTAGGAAACGGATAGGAACCTGGATATTTCCCGCAGGAAGCATGGTGACCCCCTTTTAAGAAACTCCTGGCGCACCCTGCGTCTCCCTTAGGACGCTTCTGGTCGTCGCCCTACGTCTCCCTTAGGACGCTTTTTATGAGCAATTGTTTGGCTATCCTGCCCCCCTTAGGAAACAGATAGGAACCTGGATACCTCCTATAGGAAATTCCTGGCGCACCCTGCAACCTCCCTAGGATGCTGTTTTGTGGGCTGCGTCTCCCGAAGGACACTTTTGGTCGTCGCCCTGTGTCTCCCTTAGGACGCTTTTTATGGACAACTTATTTGACTATCTTGGCCCCTTTAGGAAACGCATAGGAATCTGAATTTTTCCCTCAAGAAGCATGGGGACCCCCTTTTAAGAAACTCCTGGCGTGCCCTGCATCTCCCTTAGGACGCTATTTTGCAGGCTGCGTCTCCCAAAGGACGCTTCTGGTCGTTGCCCTGCGTCTCCCTTAGGACGCTTTTTATGGGTAACTGTTTGGCTATCCTGCCCCCCTTAGGAAACGGATAGGAACCTGGATACCTCCCTTAGGATGCTTTTAGTTGTCGCCCTGCATCTCCCGAAGGACGCTACTTATGGGCAACTGTCTTTCGTTGTGGCACATTCTCGAATTTGCAGTAGTTGCTTCTCTTCTTCAGAAATGTGCAGTACTCAGTCGTCTGTTGGGGACTAAGCAGGTAGGAGGAAGCGTCATGGATAGTATCTTTGGAGGTGGTAGGCGTTCCATTGTCGCAGAATGTCCTTCCCTTCCGTGGTGTCAAGCGTATAGCTTCCTTTGCCCCTGGACCGGCTGATTATGTAAGGGCCTTCCCAATTGGGTTTCATCTTTTTAGATCCTTGTCTTTGTGCAGTGATGAACGCCTTTCTTAGCACAAGGTCGCCTGGTTGAAACTGTCTGATCTTGGCTCTTTTGTCGTAGTAAGACTTCAACCGCTGTTGATAGGAGGCGACTCGAACAATGGCCTTCTCGCTCTCACCTTCAAGTAAGTCAAGGTTGAGTCTCATCTGCTCGGAGTTTTGCCTAATACTGCCCACTTCGATGCCTATAGAGGGGACAGTGATGTGAGGAGGAATGATCGCTTCAGTTCCATAGGCAAGGAAAAATGGGGTTTCGCCAGTTGATCTTCGCATGGTGGTGCGATAAGCCCATAGTACGCCAGGGAGCTCATCTACCCATTTTCCTTCAGCGCCTTCTAATCTCTTCTTTAGACAGTCCAATATTATTTTATTGGATGCCTCGGCCTGGCCGTTGCCTTGAGGATTCCTCGGGGTAGATAGATGCTGCTTGATGCCATACTTTTTGAAGAAGGCAGTGATCTGCTTGCCGATGAATTGTGAGCCATTGTCGGTGACTAGTGATTGTGGGCAGCCAAACCGGCAGATAATGTTTCTCCAGATAAATCGTTCCACATCATCTTCTTTAGTAGAGGATAGAGCTTCGGCCTCGATTCATTTAGTAAAGTAATCAGTGGCGACGATCATCATTTCTTTCTTGGCAGGTGCCGTTGGCATGGGGCCTACTAAGTCGATGGCCCATTGCATGAAGGGCCACGGACTGTTCTGCGGATGGTAGATTTCGGCAGGCAGATTAGGAACTGGTTTGTACCGTTGGCAACGATCACATCTTTTGACATATTCGGTGGAGTCGTGGCGTATAGTAGGCCAGAAATAGCCTACGTTTAGAGCCTTCTGGGCGAGTAACCTACCCCCAGAATGGTTGCCACACTCGCCGTCATGAATTTTGCAGAGGACCTCAAGTGTTTGAGGGTACTTTATGCAAGTGAGATGAGGGCCGGAGTATGATCTGCGAATGAGCTTGTCGCCTTGCTTGTGATATCTCGAGCTTTCTGTTGGACCTTCCTAGCTTCGGACTTATCCATTGGCAGATTTCCATTCACTAAGTAGTCGATGATGGGGTCTTGCCAGCTGGGGTCTTCATCGATCTGCATTGAGTCGATTGGCTCCATTTCTTCGATGCTTGGTCGATCAAGGTGTTCGACTGGGATGGAGCGTCTGAACTGGGTGTCCAGCTCTGATCCTAGGCTTGCCAACCCATCTGCATGAGTGTTCTCTGCCCGTGGAACTTGTTGGATGGTGAAAGTAGGAAATTCTTTCAGAAGTCCTTGGACTTTGTCGAGGTACTGGATCATTCTCGGATGCTTTGCCATGTACTCGCATGAGGCTTGATTCGTGATTAACTGGGAGTCTGAATAGATGGCTAATCTCTTGATCGTCAGTTCTTTTGCTAGGCGCAGCCCTGCGAGCAATGCCTCATATTCTGCCTCATTGTTTGAAGCAGAAAAGCCTAGTGTGATGGCTTGTTCCAACAAGGTTCCGTCTGAGGTGATTATGACGACGCCTGCCCCTGCTCCTTTGTGATTTGATGCTCCGTCTACATGCAATTGCCACATGTCGTTAGGTAGGTTTGAATCGGTGGGGGAAGGGTCGTCTGCTTTTTCCTTGCTTTTCGTGACCATCTTCTCTTCTTCGGCTGTCGGAGTAAACTCTACAACAAAATCTGCTAAAGCTTGGGCTTTTATAGCAGTCTTCGGCCGGTAGAGGAGGTCGTATTGACTGAGTTCGATAGCCCATTTCATGAGTCGCTCAGAAGCGTCGGGGCTGTGGAGGATCGATCTCAAAGGAAATTCTGTCATGACAATTATCCGGTGTGCTTGGTAGTAGGGCCTTAGTTTTCTCGCGGAAACTACAAGCGAAAAAATGAGCTTCTCCATTTTTGGATGGCGAGTCTCTGCATCAAGGAGAGCTTTTGAAGTGTAGAATACCGGATGTTGTGCCCCCAGCTCTTCTCGGATGAGAGCTGAGCTGACAGCTGAGTCGGACACCTCCAGGTAGATGTACAAGTCTTCGCCTGGTATCGGTTTTGAGAGTAAGGGAGGTGAAGTGAGGTAGGTTTTCAAGTTTTGAAAAGCTACTTCGCACTCGTCATCCCACTTGTCCCTGTGTCCTTTCTTCAAGGCTTTAAAAAATGGCCTGCACTTGTCGGTAGATCTTGAGAGGAATCGGTTGAGAGCTGCCGCCCTACCCGTTAGACTTTGTATCTCCTTTGTTGTGGCAGGTGACTTCATGTTGAATATAGCCTTGATTTGATTTGGATGTGCCTCAATTCCTCTTTGGGTGACTAAGTATCCCAGGAATCGGCCGGACGAGACTCCAAACGTGCATTTGCTCGGGTTCAACTTCATATTGTATTTTCGGAGTAGGCTGAATGCCTCAGCAAGGTTCTTGATGTGGTCTGCTCGGGTGGGAGCTTTGACTAGCATGTCGTCTACGTAGACTTCCATAGTCTTGCCGATTTGTTCCTTGAAAATTTTGTTCACCAGCCTTTGGTAGGTTGCTCCGGCGTTCTTCAGCCCAAAGGGCATGACTTTGTAGCAGTATGTATCTCTTTCGATGATGAAAGAGGTTTTAGCTTTGTCATCTTCATGCATCATGATTTGGTTGTAGCCGGAGTAGGCGTCCATGAAGCTTAGCAGTTGGTTGCCGGAAGTTGAATCGACGAGCTGATCAATTCTAGGCAGGGGAAAGTTATCTTTAGGGCATGCCTTGTTGAGGTTGGTGTAGTCGACGCACACTCTCCACAGTCCTTTATCTTTCTTTGCCACTAGAACAACTTTCGCCAGCCACTCTGCGTAGGAGATTTCTTGAATGAAACCAGCAGCTAGAAGTTTATCGATCTCGGCTTCAATGATAGCAACCCGCTCGGGGGCGAAGTTGCGTCTCTTCTGCGCTACAGGTTTGATTGCTGGGTTGACGTGTAGGCGATGGCAGATGATCTGGGGATTGATGCCAGGCATGTCAGATGGCGACCATGCAAATACGTCTTTGTTGTTCCGGAGAAAGGCTGCAAGCTCTATCTTTTCCTCATGGCTTAGGCGCGAGCCGATCCGCGCTTTTCTCTCTGGCTTGTCAGGATCAAGGGGTACTAGCTCGGCGTCCTCTTCGGGCTTCCATCCTTCTTCAGGAGAGACCTCCGGACGGATTCCCTCGACTTGGTCCTGATTCTTTGATTGCTATTTGGGAGTAGCTATTCCCTTTTCTTTCTGGTCTGCTCGGCCGTAAGAAACGGGATCTACTTTCTCCTCTGCTTGTTCTACTCCCTTTAGATCTGCCTGATTCACAGGGAGGAACTGTTAGGCCTGGGCACGGTTCGGGTCGGGTCAAGTTTTGGCCGACCCGCGGGCCGAACCGAAGGTAAGATCGGTTCTCGGGTCGGGTCGGGTCGAGGGTAAAACCCGAAAATGGGCCGAACTATAAATGGGCTTCGGTTCTCGGGTCGGGTCGGGTTCTGATCGGTTTTGGCTTGAGCTCAATTTTACCATTGTCAAAAGCCCAAATTATTTTTACTTTCAGCCAAAAAAGCCCAAATCAGATTTAATTTCAGTTTAAAAAAGCCCAAATCAGATTTACTTTCAGCCAAAATCAATTTTTTTTTTGTCAAATGGCCCAAACCTAATAAATTCTTATGAACAAGCCCAAATCACTTTTTACTTTTCTTTCAAAACCTGAAATTATGCAAATTCAACCTATAAAAATCCATCATTCCAATCTAAGTTTCTAAACAACTAAATGAATATCACGTTCACACATTCAACCAACCATGCAAGGAAAGGAAATATAATCTCTTACAAACCATGACAAAAAAATAATACACAAATAAAGCAAGCAATCCAAATTAAACTTATGAAATTAAAGATTACAACCCATCACAAAAATACACATAAAGATAGCATCCTTGCAAAAAATCTGCTTCATCCATTCTTCCAAAACCTTAACAAAGCAACCTACACAACAATGAAAAGAATTAACACAAAGTTTCACCATCAACAAATCATAATTAAAATAGGATGCAAGAAAAATATCTTCCAACATATCTTCATCACACTAAGAAGGGAGAGTCTTATTCAAATTTGTAGTGGATGTTTTACACCCTATTTCTAAGAAGGGAGAGTCTTACTCAACCATCCTAGGAGACAATTTGAGACCTTATCCAATTACATAAAGAACAAATCCCATAGTTAGGACATCAAATTGGAATGACAACAGTGATAAAACAAGTAAACACATCATTTGACATAATAGCAAAGATGCCACCTTATGTTTTCAAATTTTTGCAACTAGCAAACAGCCCCATGAATAAATTTCTAATAGAATGTAATGAGCAAGAAGGATAACAAACGACATATTCTAATGACGAGGAGCAGCAAAAGCCATCAATCATGAGCTTCACAAGATTATATTCCTAAATGAAAAGGCAAATGCAATAAGATGGAACTAAACCTGCGGTATATATTCAAACAGTGGTGTCATAAATAGGAGAGCGCAGCCCATCAAGACTCCCATAACAAGTCCAGATAAGCCAGATTTAGCTCCACTTTCATGATTCACAGCTGACCTAGAAAAAGAACCTGCACGACTCCAAAAAGTATAAAATATATCAAAAATATAATATATATGAAAATTCTGCCTGCAGCTCTTAGAACCTCATAGGCATCACACCTGTTGTTGGATATGCTGAAAAAAATGAACCAAAAATATTGGCCACACCAAGACCGAACAACTGGTTAAAACAAAAAAAGATTCATTAGATTATAGGGTACAGTTTCCTTGCTTGCAACCAAATGACTTAATCAAATTCACCAAGAATCATGTATCAAGAAGCAATAGTAATACAAAGACAAACGGATAAGCATGCAGCAAGCAGTTAAGCTTTAATCACAAAGTTCTTACTTAAACTTGTATTTTTGTTTTTATTGATAAACAAGAGCTACGGTTTTGAGCACATGCCCTACCAATTTTTCCAAAAACATACCTCTTGATTTGAGTCCAGCTCATACCCATTCTTTGCTGCTAATGCTTTTGCAATGCCCACAGATTCCTAGAGATACAAATGAATTATCACAGTACTGATAGATATGATCATTTAAACAGAGAAAGCAAAGCTACAAGTAAAAGGTTCTATGGAGCTCATCTTACCAAAATAGCTACACCAGTAATGAGAAGTGCGGTGGGGATCAAAGATGTAGCATATCCAAAAGCTCTAGGAATAGAAAAGCTTGGTAGGCCCTGAGGTATATCTCCTACCTAAACAACAGTCAAGATCCTTTAGTAACCTACTACTAACTTAAAGTTCTGTCGAATTCTTCTATGAGAAAAGAGACATTACATGAAAACAGAAGGAATCATACAACAGGAAAAATAGCAACATAACTAAATAGGATGTTTTCTGTCTCCTACATTGATACTTATTCAATTTTAAAACAGGCACCACATTAGATTGTGACTATTTAGGAAACTCTATCATTCTATGTAACAGGCCTGCATTCCAAATTGGCAAGCTCACCATGCTCTCTTTACCATCCCAATTTTCAAACAGATGGCATAACAAAGCTTGCAAAACTCTACATTGGTTATTTTAACTATTAGAGAACGATATGTAGTGAATCTAATAGAGAATGAATAACTAACTAGGAAATTCTTCTTCTTTTTTTCTTCTCAAATATCCTGGATGACAGGTTCATGAGTGTTCACAGGCTAAGATTTTAGACAGGTGCACAACAGCAGACTTATGGCTGACAGAATGTACGACAAAAATAGAACATTCCATATATAATCTATTACTAAAGCAAGCATAAACAGAACATGAGAAAAGTATATTGTAATCACTACACTGTTAGATTGAATAACTGCCAATTAAAGTGAATCTAATATACATCACACTCACCAAAGATATGGAAGATGGATTAAATATTTTTACAAAAATTGTGCCCGAAAGAACAGCTGTGAGGGGACCTGCTGCTCTCACATATCGCAAGTACTTCCTTGTTTTTCCCTGCATGTATACAATTATAAGCTCCATACTGCCATATAAACCCTACCAAACAAGAACAATTTTACAGCAAAAAAAAAAAAGCCAATAAATTTGAGAAAATTTTTATGGGTTTTGCCAGAAAGTCAAAAAGATTATACGGGTGACTTTGGAACAAAGCACTTTTCAAAACTACAGATTGGAAGATAAGAGAAAACAGATTAAGAGTGCTCAGACAGCCAAGGGTTTGTAATCAAACTTTTGGGAGAAGAACCCAGATCATAAACTCTAGTCCACAAATAGCCTCATCACCGCACACTTCTGATTTAACAGAAAACACTTCCCATAGCTCCCATAGCATATATCATTCTGATATAGGTATAAATTTCAAAGCAAAATAAAAATAAAAATAAAAACCCTACAATGCACAGACGAGAGAATTTACCTTCGGCAATGGAGGTGGTTGTGGCGGCTCTTGATCGGGTTTGTGTTGTGTGTGCCTGAAACAGAGAGGGGTGATGTGGGTTAGGCTGAGGTCGACTTGAGCGAGAGAGAGAGAGAGAGAAGGGATGATACCTAGGCCTGGGCGGGAGATCGTGAGATCGATGAAGAAGCGGCACAGATGCTGTCGCAGCAGCCACAGGCACAGCCGCAACAGCCACAAGCACAGCCGCAGCAAAGGTGCAGCTCTGGATTGAAGATTTGAGCAGCCACAGGCACAGCCGATTAGGTCAAAATAGAAGAAGAAATGAAAACTGAAGGGAAGAGACTCTGTCTCGTGCGAGAGAGGGATACGGAAGGAAAAGAAGAAAAAAAAATCTGAGGGATACGCTACAACATGTCTCACATGCAACTATTTTTTGGCCAATCAAACGACGCCAAGTGTAACGTAGATATATATTTAAATATTGTCCGGTTCGGTTCAGGTCCACCGGTTCTGAAAATTTTGGAACCGAAGGCCGAACCGTGAACCTTCGGTTCGGTTCAGGTCCACAGTTGACTTTTTCGGTTTAGTCAAAAACCTCCCTTTTTCGGTTTGGTTTGGTTTGGTTCGGTCGGTTTGATCGGTTTATCGATTTTTATGCCCACCCCTAGGAACTGTGTTTGCTTGCCTTTCTTCAGTCCTTGAGCTGAACATTTCCTCGCCATTGTCTGATCGCTGTTGATCTGGCTGATACCGCCCCCAGGAACTAGGTAACGAATCTTCTGATGTGTGGCGGAGGTGATGGCATTGATCTTGCCGATCCATGGTCGGCCTACAATGCCATTGTAGGGTGATACTTCATCAATGACCATGAACGTTTGCGAGCTGATTACAGGTGGAGAGTAGACGTCGAGATCTATCGTGCCCACGGTAACTGTCGTTGCGCCATTGAAACCAGTCAGCGACTTGGCTGATTTATTGATCTTTGCCTCTAAGCCCATCTGTTGGATGACTGCCAATTGTAGGATGTTGGCTGCACTCCCCTCATCTGCATGGACTCGGTCGACCATGGCCTGAGCGATTTGAATGCTGATGACAAGGGCGTCATTATGTGGTAGATCAAGGCCGATTAAGTCTTTCTTTTGAAAGCCGATCACGGGATCGTCTTCTGCCAGTGAGAGGCTAGTTGAGACTTGGGAGATCATAGTAGCCTGTTTGATCTTCCTCTTTTTTTCTTTGTCGGTCAGTCCAGACTCCTCGGAGTCGGCTAGGATTGTGTTAATCCTTATGACCTTCTGGGGTGACTCCTTGGCGGTATCGCGGTCTTCTATCTGCTGGATGGCCTGCCCCGCGATGAATTCCGTGCAATGACCTTCTCTCACGAGTTCTTCGAGATGCGCTTTCCAAGCAAAGCAATTATTCGTATTGTGCCCATGTGTCGCATGGAAGACACAATATTTTCTGGTATCCCTCTTGTCCGGATCTCCTTTCAAGGGTGAAGGTCTTTTTACCCAAGGTTTGTCCTTCACTTGGGCCAAAATTTGGTGTATGGGAATAGAGAACTTGGTGTAGTTCTCTTTCGTCGTGACCTCTCTTTGTGGGCGTGGCCTGCCCTTGTCTTTGTCCCTGCTGCCAAGCCTGTCGCCTCTTTGCTCTGCCCGCTTGGCCGGTCGATCTTCCTGCTCAGTGGACTTTTTCGCGGCGATTCGATCGTCATCCCAGAGTGCGTAGTGTTCTGCGGTCGCGAAGACCTCTGCCAGAGCCTGGCTGGGAGTGATAGTCAGCTCGCGATATAAGTCATGTTCTGCTGGAAGACCTTTCTTAAATGCGGAGGATGCGATTTGGTCATCGCACCCTACAATGTTGGCCTTTTCTGCTTTGAACCTCTTGATGTAATCTCGAAGGGATTCCTCGGGCTTCTTACGCAGGTTGAACAGATGGTCAGGATTCTTCTTGATCGTCCGATAAGAAGTGTATTCTTTAGTGAAGACGTAAGTAAGCTCCTTGAAGCTGTTGATCGACCCGGATGGCAGGGTATGGAACCAATCCTGAGCTGCTCCTCGCAAAGTCATTGCAAACACTTTGCACATTAATGCGTCTTCAGCTTTGTAGAGAATCATAAGGCTCTTGAAATGCTTCAGATGACTTTCGGGGTCGGAATCGCCTTTGAAGCATGTAAAAGAGGGCGTTGAGAATCGTTTCGGAGGAGCAGCCTGCTCAATTTTGACTGTGAAAGGTGAGGAGTTTGCTCGATCTACCTCAATGCGTAGTGCATCTTCGAAATTTCCGCCAATCTTTAAGTCTCGAAGTCGGTTATTCACAAGCTTCTCAACGTCTTCTGCACGCATGGCTAGTCGGTCACGTTGATGATCTTCGCGATTTAGACGACGCTGATTGACTTCCTCATTGGCTTGCGTGGGTCGACCTTCTCGGTTGCGCTGTCTAGGCAGAGTGTTGGTGGACTGCGCTTGTGAAGGATTTCCAGTAGTTTGGAGACGAGAATTGGTTCTACGAGAGCGAGTAGCAGAGCGCCTTTCTTCACGATCCTCATTGTGATGATTGTCGAGTTGACCTCCCTGGGGGCCTATCCTTTCGCGAATGTTTCTCTGCAAGCGAGCAGCAGAGTGCCTTTCTTCTCGATCCTCGTCTCGATGGCCATCAAGTTGACCTCTCTGGGAGCCTAGCCTTTCATGAACGTCTTCCTGCTGGCCCAGGCGAGCGTGGATGTCAGGTCTTGGGCCTAGCCTGTCGCGTACGTTGGTCCTTAAATTCAATCTGGAAGGAGAACTTCGTCTGCTCTGAGTGTGGCTTGCGGATGCTTGCGACATGTCTGCCAGCTGATCTCGTTGCCCATTTCCTTGTCCGTTTACTCCTGCTCGACCTGCTTGGTTCTCGTCGAACTGCCTATCGGTGCGTTCGTGTGTCCTTCTCTCTTCGCCCTGTTGTCCAAGGCCAAGGTTTTGAGCCAAGTTTATTTGGTTGAGGAGCTGCCTCATCAAATTGCTTTGGTCATCCATTCTCTGAGTTAGCTGGTCAACTCTCAGATTAAGGTCTACTTGACTTCGTGGATCGGGAGGAGAGAAATGTGTGGAGCCCAATTGCACACGGGCTAGGGATTCATTGGATGTGTACATGGGAGCATGCGTCGAGCATGGAGGTAATGGAGGGAGTGGTTGAAGTTGCTCCAAGATTGGGCCAAAGTCGGCGGTAGTGCTATGGAGGTGGCTAGGTCCGGCCAAGGGGCCTTGAGATGGTACGGCGGCGGCGGAGGCCGGTGCGGTGGTGAGAGGTGGCGGCGCCACCTGGTCGATCGCGGGATTGTGGGTGGAATGGCTTTGGGCCGTCACGGATTGAGCCATAGCGGCAGTTTTACTCCTCGTGCGCTTGCTTCCAACCATGGTTGTTTGGAAGGCTTTGGTGGATTGGAAAATAGGAGGAACGGATTCCTTGAGCATGCGTTGAGTATAACTCGTGCTCTCAATGAAAGCACCAAATGTTTGTGCAAATAATCTCACGGGAGAATATTCGCTTCTAGATCCTTCAACCTTCGATCTTCCTTCTCTCTCTTCCCCGCTTCCTGTAAAAAAGATTGGAGTAAGTAGACCACACCCGGGGGGTGTTGGCCAAAGGCCCTCCGATGCCTAAGTTAGTTCGAGTGTTTGTAGGAAAACAATAGCTAAGCAAAGGGTACGGAGTTGTATATATGGTGTAAACCGGGTGGCCGGAGCCGTGTGTGGTGGCCGGAGCCGTGTGGAGAAAATATGTAGAGTGGAGAGGGAGAGAGAGCTTCGGGTATTTTTCTCGGGTATAAGGAGTAGGTTCAGATGTACCTTCAATGATGAATGAGGTTGTCTATTTATAGGAGCCTCGGGGCTAGGGTTTCGTAGGAATCGAGTTGGGCCTGATAATATCTGAATTAAATATATATTATCTCTTAAGAAGATAATATCTGAATTAAATGATATTATCTCTTAAAAAGATAATATCCGATTTAAATGATATTATTTTCTCTTTATTATGATAATATCTTAATTAATGATATTATCTCTTTAAATAAGGATAATATCATATTAATTAAGATATTTATCCCAAATAATTAATTAGCCAGATAAACTGGTGTAATTAATTATTTAAAGAGATAATCTTCTTTTCCACGTGGCGTGCCCTGATTGGAGACGAAAATATATGCTCCCACACATGTGTTCTCCTCTTATTGGCTACCTAGAGAGATTTGTAATTAATAACTCGATAAAAATTGCCACTTTAACTTTATCTTTGGCTGTAACTATGTTAGTTAATGGATTTTAAAATTTTGGTGGCATGTTACAACTCTGAAATGGTGTGATGTGTTGGAAAATAAACAGTATGTAGGAGGTTACACTACTACAAAAAAGCAAAAAGACGACGGTAAATCACCGTCGTGTATTCGGTTTTTCAATGGTCGTGGAATCCACCGTCATCTTTTCCCTCTTAAACCACGACGCTAAATCACCGTCGTTGTTAAAATATACAACGTCATCAACAAATACAAAACGACGTCTTTGTACTGCAAAAAGATCTAAAAAAGCAGTCGGGGATAAGAATAGACGACCAACTCTCTAAACAAACCGTCGTAAAAAAGGAAAAATATGACACATATTAATAGAACAAGGCCGCAAGATAGACATACAACGACGAAAATTAAAATAAGACGCCGTTAAATATCATTTTCACGACAAAAAAAAATATGACGTCTTTAAATACATTAGAAGACGACGTTATTGATTCCTACTACGTCGCCTATATAAAAACAGCCGTCGTATAATACATTTTCCACTTCGATTTTTCTATAAAAGATGACGTGGAAATAGTTGTCAGTGTCATTATTTACGACGTATGTATTTATAGAGTAGACGTTGAACAACGAAACAACGCCGGTTACAAAATATGAGAGTCGTATTACAAAATTTATACGTCCTATTTTCAGAAACAAACAACGACGATAAATATTAGACGTTGTTAAATAAAACAACGTCGAAAAAAAAAAAAAACAGACGTGTTTAGTCTGCATAAGTTTTAAAAAATAGTCGAGGATGAGAATAGACGACCAACACAAACAAATCACCGTCGTTCAAAAGGAAAAATATGACACATATTAGAAGAACAAGGCCGCAATATAGACATACAACGACGATAACTAAAACAAGTCGCCGTTAAATATAATTTTCACGACAAGAAAAAATATGACATCTTTAAATACATGAGAAGACGACGTTAATGAAAAATACTACGTCTCTTATTTACAAAAGACCGTCGTGAAATAAGTTTTCCACTTCGATTTTTCTAAAAAAGATGACGAGGATATAGTTGTCAGTGTCATTATTTACGACGTATGTATTTATGTAGTTGACGTTGAAATGCGAAACAACGTCGGTGGCATTTATATAGTCGACGTTGTATTTATATGTATTCATTACTCACGACGTACTTATTAATGTAGACGACGTTGAACTTCTAAACAACGTCATTATTCACGACGCATTTATTAAACCACGTCGGTTCCAAATTAATGTTCAGATAATTTATCTCATTTTTAGACGTCGGTATTATGTTATTGGAGGCGTGTTATTTTGGATTACATGGCGGTTCTTAATCCGTCCCCGACGTGATATCCTGGATAATTGCTTCACAATAGCGTCGTGGTTCTTCATTGTTACGTTGCTTTAAGACGTCGGTAAATATGCTGAATAAATGGTTAACCATAACGCCGTGTTTTATTTGAACAGACGTTGTTTTTTATGCAGAATATAATGATTTAATCTGGATCCAGTATTTTTTGCACTGATTGTTTTGTGGCCAAAACCTGTATAATGAAAGTGAAGAAATCACATTACAATATATTATAAAATGAATGTCATACACTGCCAATTACATAAGCATCATTCAATCCATATATCTTCACACCCATCTCGAATATTTTGACCACCTAACTCACCCACCAGTTCATCAAATGTGTCAACATTTGGCATCCCTCTAGTAAATGGCTCACACTCAATTATCACATCACCTAAGACTTCATCACCAATAACATCATTATATTCTCTATTAGGCATTGATAAAACTACCGACCAACCACGATGCATCGGGTCGTCAACAAAAAATATTTGTTTGACTTGAGAAGCCAAAACAAATTGGTCATTCCTATGTCCAATTTTACTCAAATCTACAAGGGTAAATCCAAGTTCGTCGACTACAAGACCAGAACTATCTATCCAATCACACCTAAAGACTGGGATTGTAAACTTTTGGTAGTCAAGGTCCCAAATTTCTTGAATGACACCATAGAAACCCATATTTGAGAGAATTGGGTTTTTATCCTTGGCACTAGCAACTTGCATGGTTTGTGCAAGTAAATAAACTCCACTATTTTGAGTTGTCCGCACATCATCTTGTGCCTTGATATTGAATTTAATACCTTTAATAAGATAGTTCCTATATAATGGCACTGCCATGTTTGGACCAGCTGCTAGCCACCTTAAATTTTCTGATACGCCATTATTGTCTTCCTCAAGTTCACTTTGAACCTGCAAATTAATCAAATCTTAATTCAATCTAACATAGAAATAAGAAGAAAATTAAAAGAGAAATATGTTATTCAACAACATATACCTTGAAGCGTAGCCATTGAATGAAAGTGCTATTGTGCTTATCCTGCAGCCACTTTGTTCTCTTTCTAAATTTTGGATAAGCAGCCTTGATGTGGATCATATGTTGCCTACATGACACGAAAAATTCAAGCATTACGGTCCCAAATATATAAGATAAACATAAGAAATAATTTAAAATGGAAACTTAAAGAATAAAACTCATAAGTACTCGATATAAGGTAGGACTTCCTCCGTATTCTCCAAGACATATAGATGTGCTTGATTCAACAGGTCCCGATCAACTACGCTCACTGTGCAACCTGATAATGGCTTTGAAACTCCCATCTTTTGGCTTGAAGGCACTCCAACTGTACTAACATCAGATAAATGCTGAGTACAAAACTCTACCGCTTCTTCAGCTATATACCGCTCAGCAATGCAACCTTCGGGACGAGTACGATTCTGAACATACCCCTTCAGCACTTTCATATATCTTTCAAACGGATACATCCACCTAAAATATACTGGCCCACATAGACGAACTTCTCGGACAAGATGTACTACTAGATGAACCATGATATCAAAGAATGAAGGGGGAAAGTACTTCTCAAGCAAACACAGAGTAACTACTACATCTTCTTCCAACTTATCTAGCTTGGAAACATCAACAGTCTTTGCACATATAGCATTGAAGAAGAAGCACAAACGAGTTATTGCATACCTTGCAGGCTTCTCCAAAACAGAACGAATTGCCACAGGGAGCAATTGTTGCATTAAGGTATGACAATCATGTGATTTAAGGCCAAGAAGTCTTGAATCTTGTAAAGATACAAGATTTTTAATATTTGAAGAATAACCTTCAGGGACCTTCATACCATAGAAAGAATTGCAAACCTCTCTCTTCTCTGCTCTTGACAAATTCCAAGGCCCAGGAGGCAAACGAGTACGTCTTTCTCCATACTGGGTTGCAAATCAGTTTTGACCCCCATGTTCAATAAATCTAATCGAGCAGCAATCCCATCTTTATTTTTTTCCAGGGATCTCCAGCAATGTACCAATGATACTATCGCAAACATTCTTCTCAATGTGCATAACATCTAGGGCATGCCTCACAGAAGGTATTTCCAATACTCGAGATCAAAGAATATTGATTTCTTCTTCCAACAAACTCTGTCACCATTTTCAACCATATGCAGCACTTCTTCTCCGGTTAATGGCTCGGGAGGTATGCCATATTCAGGTTTCCCATTAAAAGCTGCACGCTGCCTCCTATATGGATGATTGATTGGTAACCATTTTCTATGCCCAATGTAACAAATTTTGTGGCCATTTTTCAACCTGTGACTAGGTGTATCATCGCCGCATATTGGACAAGCTTTATATCCTTTAACAACACAACCAGATAAGTTTCCATAGGCGGGAAATCATTAATTGTCCACATTAATGCAGCTCTGAGTGTAAAGTATTCTCCATTATGTGCATCATACACTCCTCTAATCCCAACCCACAAAGATTTTAAATCATCAATCAAAGGCTCCAAGTAGACGCCTATATCATTTCCGGGTTGTTTAGGACCGGAAATCAATAAGGTTAACATCATGAACTTTCGCTTCATGCACAACCATGGAGGGAGATTATATGTAACTAAGATAACCGGCCAACAACTATATCTGCTACTTAGAGAACTGTGGGGATTGAATCCATCGGATGAAAGA
>NC_047654.1:11705744-11707851 GCF_902201215.1 Prunus dulcis
GAAAATTTTAGGTTTCAGGGTTCGAAGTATAAGAATAAGAGCCAAATCTAAAAAATTTAGGTCGCGCGAAAATTTTTAGAGAGCGCGCGCTTTAAAACGTCGAAAGAAAAACCATGGCGAAAGTTCTACAAGGAACGACGTAAATTTAATATTCCACGACGGAAACTTCATTTTTCGGAAAAAGAACGTAAGGCCGTTTATTTTGAAGCTTCATTTTTTGGATTAATTTTAAATTTATTTTGAATATTTTTATATAACGACGACTGAAAAACCACGTCGGGGTTAAGAAATTAAAGGCGTTGTAAATTATATAAACCGACTTACATATTAAAATGACGTCGTTTAAAGCATAAACCATGTCGTATATTTTACTTCACGACGTAAAATATGTATTCCACGACCCAACCACCGTCGTTAAAAATTAATACCCTAAACCCTTAAAACTAAATTATACAATTTAAAAAATTAAGTTTATAAAAGGGTTTATGGTTTTACAGCCTAATATATATACTAGACTACCCAAAAATTATACTTTAAAAATAAACCCCAATAAATAAAAACCCTAATCTCTAAACCCTAGACTCTAAACCCTAAACCATAAAACTAGAAGTGATTTTATGACTCATCAAAACAATTTTGTTTTGGATGGTCATTTTAAATTTTTGTTATTCAAAATGAATTTTTTCAAGGTTTATGTGGAAGAAAATATATCAATGACTTCATAGGGGTTGACTTTTCATTTTTCTGATTTATTTTAAATTTATTTTGAATATTTTGATATAAAAATAATAAAATATTCTTATCACAACAACAAACCACGTCGGTGTTAATAAATTGAAGGCGTTGTAAATTATAATAGACGACTAACATATTAAAATGATGTCGTTTAAAGTAGAAACCATGTCGGATATTCTAATGAACGACGTAAAATATGTATTCCACGACCCAAACACCGTCGTTAAAAATTAATACCCTAAACCCTTAAAACTAAATTATATAATTTAAAATTTTAAGTTTATAAAAGGGTTTATGGTTTTACAACCTAATATATACCCTATACTACCCAAAAATTATACTTTAAAAATAAACCCCAATAAATAACAACCCTAATCTCTAAACCCTAGAGTCTAAACCCTAAACCATAAAACTAGAAGTGATTTTATGACTCATCAAAACAATTTTGTTTTGGATGGTCATTTTAAAATTTTGTTATTCAAAATGAATTTTTTCAAGGTTTATGGGGAAGAAAATATATCAATGACTTCATAGGAGTTGACTTTTCATTTTTCTGATTTATTTTAAATTTATTTTGAATATTTTTTTTGATATAAAAATAATAAAATATTCTTATCACAACAACAAACCACGTCGGTGTTAATAAATTGTAGACGTTGTAAATTGTAATAGACGACTAAGTTGTTAAAATGGCGTCGTTTAAATGAGAAACCATGGCGGCTATTTAACTATCCGACGTAAAATATATATTCCACGACTTAACCGCTGTCGTTACAAAGTACCCTGAACCCTTAAGAAATTGAAGATGTTATAAACCATAAACGACTCAATTGTTCAAAGAACGTCTTCTAAATATCCTTTTACGTCCTATTTGTTTAAAACGAAACAACAAAATACGACGGCTTTTGACTTTATTAGGTCGTTGGAAATGTATTACACGTCGGTTACGCAATTTGTACGTTTGTTTTTTTTTTAATTTAAGAAAACCTCAACAAATTTTTACATTATATATTATAGACAAAATTTGTACATTATACATAAATATCAAGTGTTCAATAATTCCCCTGTTTAATAATTTGGTAAACAAACTCTGCCCATTCATTCCGGACTTCATCAATTGCTTCTTGGGGGTATGAAGCTTCCTGGTTTCCCTTGGCATACTGCATAAACAATGACTATTAGGGTTTATAAATAAAAAGAAATTCAATCACAGACGACGATATTTTTCATAACCGACGTAGTATATCTATTCAACGGCGGTAATTTTACATGACCGTCGTTGATAATACAAAAAACGACGTGAAATGTATGAAGGTAATTTCTTCTTACCTTATTCTCAAACCCCAAGGAAGGATCCATGATGATGTCCCTC
>NC_047654.1:11707951-11808701 GCF_902201215.1 Prunus dulcis
AAACAAACAAATTAAGAACAATTAAAACCTGTCGAAGTTGGGGACAGCCAGCAAAATTGTGACCTTCTTGTCCACAGTTGCGGCACGTGATTACAATGCCATACCTTTTAAGTTTTGTTGCCCCTTTTGGTATTTCATCAGCTTCTCTATTTCTGCTAAGTTTGGGCCTTCCTGGTTGGATGCGATAAACAGGTGGCTTGATAGGTACATGCCCTGTTTTTCTCCAATATGCTTGACTAGGCATTGGAGATATATAGCCCTCATAAGCCCTATCATATGCCGGCCTTTTGTAAAGTGCATGCACAAAATCCAGAGGGTTGTGCTCACTCTTTGCTATTGAAGCCAAGGCATGTGGACAAGGAATTCCACTTAAGTCCCATTTTCTGCAGGTACATGTATGCCTTTCTAAATCCACAACAAACATAGCTCCCAACATGCTATTAACTTGATACTTCCCCCCACCAGCATACAAAGCTATGCAGTGGCCACTTTCAATTGAATTCTTCTCCACAATACCAAATATTCTTGGACCAACCTCATGGGGCCACACTGTCTCTCTAAGTCTAGCCATTCTAAGCATCAAGTAGGTTCTAATTCTCTCCAAAAGAGTAACAATGGGCTTATCTCTTGCTTCTAGAATTGCAGCATTAAAACACTCACACAAGTTGTTTAGAAGTATATCACACTTTGGGACTGTACTAAAGTGTGATCTACTCCAATGAGCAGCTGGTCTCTCCTGAAGCCACTTATAAGCTGCCTGAGATTGACCCAACATCTGCTCCATTTCAGCTTCAAATACAGGTATTGTTGTTGCCCTAGCTGCTGCCCACAACCTCTGCTTGAAAGCTGCACTAGTATGGCCTGCAAGCTTGAAATTATTGTGCAAGTGCCTCACACAATGCCTGTACTCAGCATTGGGCATCAAAGCATGAAGGGCATTCCCCAAACCCTTTTACTTATCAGTAATGAAAACCCATCCATTGCCATTTTCAATACCTACATCTTGAAAGAATATGTCAAAGAACCAACCCCAAGTCTCTGTATTTTCAACTTCAACAACCGCAAAAGCAATTGGATACATCCCATTATTTCCATCAATCCCAACTGCACTTAGAATCTGCCCTGGATGAGACCCCTTAACATGGCACCCATCAAAACCCACCACTTGTCTACATCCTTCCACAAATCCCTTTTTAAGTGCTCCAAAACATACATAAATCCTCTTGAAAATAGGATTCTCACCTTGCAATTCAGTTTTCACAATAACAGTACTGCCAGGGTTATTGCTCTTTAACTCTTCACAATAATCCCACAACTTACCATATTGCTCTTCAATACTGCCTAGAATTCTCTTTTTTGCAAAACTCTTGGCTTTATAAACTTGAGCCTCAGTTACATCTATGGCATAATGTTTCCTTATTAACTTCATGAAATCTGTCACTTTCATTTTGGGATTATCTCTTAACTCCTCATCAAACCTCTTAGACAGCCATGATGAAGTGGCATACTTGGTTCTTTGCCTCCTTCCACATGTATGCCTTGGAACATATGTCTTAATCCTTGTACTTGGACCTTTCCCCACATGAGAAGCATATAGCATCCAAGGACATGGAACCTTTTGTTTTTTATCTCCTTCACATTTCAGCCTCACCCTATTCGAATCATTCGTCACCCACTTCAATGGCCTTGCACATGAAACTGCATAATACCTTATTGCTTCCCTACACTGCTCCATGTTGGTAAATTCCATTCCCAAATGAAATGTTGGCTTCAGCAAATCAGATTCTCTTCTAAACTGCTTAAATCTAGGAGCTTTTCTTCTGCGATTACGGTTTTTCACACCTTCACCCTCATCAGATTCTTCATCAAGACTTACAAGATCGTCGGTATTGTAGTCTTCACTGTCAACCTCACCAGGTTCTTCATTGTATTCATCATTTTCTTCATCAACTACATGTTTATCAAACAAGTTATCATCCTCTTCCAAGACTCTCTTCAACCCTTCTTCATCTGACTGCTCGAACTCGGAGTCAATCAACTCAATGTCTGTCTCACTGTCATCATCTTCAGCCTCTTCTACACTATCATCATCTTCAGCCTCTTCTACACTATCATCATCTTCAGCCTCATCATCTTCCCTGTCATCTGCCTCATTATCTCCCTCCTTATGTACCTCATCATAACCATCATCATCTAAATCAACATCCACTTCTACAAACTGGTTCCCCAACTCACCAACATCAATTTCAGTTTCAACTTCTACTTCCAACCCCAATTGTGGAGTAGATGCAGATGCCTGGCTCTCTGGGAAATGCGGTTGATTCTTATATGAGAGATATAAAGGTTGAACTCTAGAAGTAGGTGTATACTCCACAAACTCAACTACATGGGCATCTACTTCAATTGGAACAAACCCCCTTCTTTTGTTCCAGTAGTGGTACTGTATTTTTTTATGGTCATATCCTAGAGAGATAGCAACATCAAACAGGTCAAGCATTGACAGGTGGTTAGCATTACAGTTGTCTGCCCAAGTAACCTTACCCCGAACATACTTCCCCTCTGAAATATAACCTCCATGGTGAATTTCTAGGGAGAACAAATCTGGATCACCTAAAAAAAACAGAAAATTATATATAAAACCACTATTTTACCACACCAAATTTTCTTTAGTGCCCAACTACCATTCTAAACTTCTAATTCACTCAGGTCCACCTATAATTATGCAGACAAAACAACACAAATGCTTCGGGACCACAAGTGTTTCATATTCAAAACAGCATATCAGACAACATGGCAAAATGTGCAAACAACCGACACCAAGGACCACAAAAGCTTAAACAATTTGAAATTGGGAAAATCGATTACTTACTGTACTTGGGAGGAGGCCCTCTGTTCCGCACCTGCAAAGGCAACACATCCAGACTCATGCTGCGTCGAATCAACAGAGCCAAAAGAACCTTTATGAAAATGCTTTCAGATTCCCTCGATTCCAACCTTAGATTTCGTCCTTTTTCCCGCCCAAATTCCAGTCCCTTTCTATCCCTACCCTACCAATGTGAAAGAGAAGTGCGAAGTGTGTGAGAGAGGAGAGGTTTCTAATTCAACCCGCGCCTAATGCCGAAAATAACCCTCAATCAAGCGTCAACGTGGGTCAAATAGACGGACTAATGGATGAAATGTTCGAATTTTGACGGTGGGGGTAACATTGATAATAAAATTTAATTCGAGCCTTTAATTCGCTAAAAAAAAAGGTCAGGGGGTAAATTGAGAATTATTTACAAGTTCAGGGGGCAATTCAGTAGAATACCCTAAGAAGAAAGGAAAAGAGAGAGAGAGAGAGAGAGAGAGAGAGAGAGAGAGAGAGAGAGAGAGAGAGAGAGAGAGAGAATAATTGCTGTAAACAAATATTTTATTAGATCTTTTGCTTTAATTTTCAGGCTTTTAAATCACATATATATATGTAATTCTGCATTAGCAAACTATTAAGTCTCAAATTCAATTTAGTTTGGGCGGTTTAGTCCGAAGTCGAATCCATTTTTTTATACATTTTTTCAACTTTATTAGTCTAATTACAACGAAAATTTTCCATAACCTCCTACATACTGTTTATTTTCCAACACATCAAACAATTTCAGAGTTGTAACATGCCATCAAATTTCAAAATCCATTAACTAACATAGTTACAGCCAAAGATAACGTTAAAGTGGCAATTTTTATCGAGTTATTAATTACAAATCTCTCTAGATAGCCAATAAGAGGAGTACACATGTACAATAAAACAAAATAAATATATATATATATATATATAAAGTGGAAGTTTAACACCGTTAGATGTCTGTTAAGTGGTGTGAGGATATTGAAACATTGGACTCGGTACCAATCCAGACAGCGGAGACCAGTTGACTAACTCTGATGATTTCTGTGATCGGAGCTTCTTCAAGGGAAAGAGAGTCCAACAAGAAACCGGGGAGGCTGGAGGGGGTCTCTTGACCCACAAGATTCATGTTAGCTTCAGGAGCTAATCAAGGCCTCTGGATTTGAGCGAAACTGGTCTGAATTGATCGCCAATAAGGTAGATCAGGATTTTACATTGAAACTGTTCAAAGTTCTGTAAGTTTAGATTGTAGCATATATAAAAAACCGCTGGGTTATTGTTGTTGTTGTGGCCATGGCACTGGCTTTGGTTGGAGGGGCTGCCATAGGAGCACTCTTCGGAGCGCTGTATGATGTCGTTAAGGAATCGATGGGCAGGACTGTTTTGCAGTATAAACCCCTCCTTGGAGATCTTAAATTCACTCTGGAATCTCTACGGCCGCGCATCGTCCAACAGATACGAGATCATAATGTGGAGTTAGGCCTCCCGAACGACGATATCGAGAGCCTACAAAGACAAATGGAGGACGGCATAGTGCTTGTTAGGAAGCTGTCAAATATTGGTATGTGGAATTGTTATGCATGGGGCAGCTGCTGCAACTGCACAAAGCCTAGTTACAGCGACCAACTTGTTGACTTGGATAGGTCTCTTAGAATACTGTTAGAGATATTGAAGCTGCAGGAAGCAAGGGATGTGAAGGAGGTCTTGCTTTTGACTAGGAAGATCGATGACAAACAAGATGAATTGGAAAGAAGAATGTCAGATTTGCTGAAAGTGCAGCAGGAAGCAGGGGATGTGAGAGGGTCTTCAGGAAGCAACATAGGCACGACGGTACAGCAAGGAAACGAAGGGAATGGAGGGCATCAAGTGGCGCCAGTATGCGGAGTAGGAGGGGCTGCTACTCTAGGAGCAGTTTTTGGAGTGTTGTTTGATACCGTTGCGCGAGTGAAGGACAAGACTATGATGCTTAAACGCCCTCTCGAAGATGTCAAATCCACGCTAGACTCGTTAAAACCACTAATAGAAGAAATAGCAGCGTATAACAAGGTATTGAATCTCCCAAAGGAGGAATTAGAAAAGGTTAGATTTCAAATGGAAGAGGGTGTGGAGCTACTTCACAAGTGCTCCAAGGTTCGTCAGTGGACTAGCTACAACAGGTATGAATATGCAAACAAACTTCTTGGATTGGATGAATCGCTTCAAGGATTGTTAAATATATTAAGAGTGCAATTAGCAAGGGATGTGAGGGAGAGGTTGGTTTCCGTAAGTAAAATAGAGAAGTTGATTGATCAAATTGAAGAGAGTGGTACGGTACAATTACAGAATCATCCAACTGAAATTGAAGATTCATGTGATGTACTTGAACCCCCACAACCTGAAGTTGGATTGAGTGTGCAGGGAACAAGGGATGTGAAGGAGACATTGGATTCGGCAGCAAAAATAGAGGTCGGGGTGAAGCGAATTGAAGGTAGTGGAGATGTACAAGGTCAAACTGACATGGGAATAGGTGAACCTAAGTTGCCTACACTTGAAGCTCCGGATGTTGAAAATGAGGTGACTGAATATGTACCTTCAACGGTTACAGTTGGCTTGGATGTGCTCTTGAGGGAGTTGAAGAGGGAGCTTCTTAAGGATGAGGTGTCAGCGCTTGTGCTAACCGGGCCTCGGGGATGCGGCAAAACCAAATTGGCAAAAAAAATTTGTCAAGATAAGGAAGTTAAAGATATATTCAAGAACAGTATCTTCTTTGTTCGTGTTTCGAAAAGGCCCAACTTGAGCGTTATTGTACGAAAGCTATACCAACAGATTGAACACAAGGGTTCTCAGATACCTGAGTTGCAAGAGGACACAATTGCACTGAAGTGGCTGCAAGTATTTCTTAAGGAAACAGGACAGCATCCTTCACTGTTGGTCCTGGATGATGTTTGGCCTGGATCAGAACCCATTCTTGACAAGTTTGATAATTTCAAAACATCAAATTACAAGATTCTGGTGACATCAAGATCTGAATTTCCGACATTTGGTTCTCCATATTATTTGCAATCAATTTATGATGAAGGCACCATGACTCTTTCTCATCATTCCCGCGCATACTCCTTTGAATCGTTGGACGATGAAGACCTGGTATGTGTTTCTCCCGCACCTTCCTTCACAGCGATGGATGACGATCCAACTACTTACTTTCGTGATTTCTCCACATCCTACCTGGAAGACAAAATCTCTCATGTTTCAGAAAATGCTAACCCGATGGCTCATTTTCATGATTCCTCTGCATCCACCGCAAGAGATAGAAGCTCTTATGTTTCAAGGGATGTTGGGACAAAGGTGATTTCCTAGTTTGCAATGCACAACATCTATCTAAGATTTATTATACCTCATGTGTTCTTACTTCTAAAATTTCTACTTTTCGTATGTGTAGTTGTGTTCTTACTCTTAAGTCTTAACAATATGGCTCAGGTGCTTTTCCAACTTTTAACATGCTCTCTTTCTTTCAATTTAGTTTCCTCTTGGCAATCCTGTCAAGTCTACACAGATATATTTGCACCAGAAGTTGGAACTGAAGGTGAGTGCTGATGACAAAAAAATGAAGAAAGTCACGGAAGCTGTCTGTGCCATAAGGGGTATAATTCTAACTTTTCTGGCTCAGTTTTGTTTGAGGAGCTTCAATATTCAAAGCATTCCAAATAAGTTTCTTTTTGTATTTTCCATTCATTTTTCTGTTTATTTGGATGAACAGGGGTTAGTTCGATTAGTTGGGATGCGAAGAACCAAAAGCTAACAGTGTTTGGACAGTTGGATCCAATGGTAATACTGACTAAGTTGAGGAAGATAGTTCGTAAAACAGAGTTTATATCAGTAGCCATGGAAGAAATAAAAGAAGATAAGAAAGAGAGAAATCTTACTATGAAAGAGAAAATGGAAGACAACAAAGACTGCAGCATTGGGTACAGCCTGCAGCATTTTGCTGAATTAATTTCGTATCAAGGGGCTCGGCATCTGCGTATTGATGAAAGGAACTAAACGAGCAAGCATCCAACTGTGCTTCTGCTTCAGATGCCAAGAATGTTAGAGGTTTAGGATCAGATACGTACGGTTTTGATCGATGCTGTAAAGGTTCAGATAGGTAGGTAGGGTTCCAGTCCTGATTGTATGGTTCATGAAGTAGCTCAGCAATGAAGTCTGCTATCTCGTATAAGTAGAAAACTTTCAATTTGACAAGCATTTGTTCCTTGTCTGAGTTGTCTCTTGTGGACAAATTCCAAAGAAAGGGTACACAGCAAAACCGAAAATAGTTAACTGGTGTACCATGTTCCTGCTAGGGTGTTTTTTATTTCCTTTTGCTCTATAATATTCATTTGATTCTGGTCATTTTTTAACTTTTGTAAATCCATTTGCTTTTAGGTTTATATCTGCTGTAATTATATGTTGGTTTGTTAGCGGTAGTCAGTTCACGACAAATTTCCCTTCTTTTTCCCTCCTCTTAAAGCAGAATCCCTTTTTAACCTCGAGTTCTTGATAGTGGAACTTTGACACTTTGCAAGTGAAGAAGAAGGATCTGCTTTATAGATTTTTTGTTTATATAGTGTTCGTGGTGATTTCCTTTCACCCGGGAACACCTAACTAGCAACAGATTTCTCCTATCCAGCACAAATTTGTAATTCTTCATCAGCAAATTCTTGTTCTTATTTCCCTTCATTCTACATTCAATCATCAACTTCTGTTGAAGTGCAAAACCCATTGGCATCCATTGAAACACGAAGATTCCATATGCAATGAGTGGAGCAGAAAATTGTACGCAAAATTTCAAATTTTATTCCATAAGCTAAACTGAGAGTTATTCACAATTTATTAACAAAATCAATCATCCCCAATACAATATTCACACGAGGAACACGAAATGAATGCACAATAAGGAACAATAATTGATATTTTCAATTGATGAGATTTCTTGAACAAGATGAATAGAAGCATGAGCATCCCATACACTTACATTTGACATGCAGACAGATGAACTAAAAGCCTCCACACATACTACCAGTTTTCCTTGACGATTTTTGATTTCTCAAGTATGAATTTCCCTTCCTTGTACTTCTGCGTTTCCTCATAGGCTCGTTCGTACTTCCAACCAAGCACCTCACGACAGTCACAGCAGGAGACATCAGCAACAGTGTGCAGACCAGTCATGAGTTGTCTGTCTTCTTTCGGCCCAACTGTAATGTTCATTGCGTGTGAAAACAGAAAGGCTCGACCATTTCTACCCTATGATTTAGGAAAAGAAATAGTCGAATCAAGTCATGTTCTTGCAATCCTCTTATCATAGTCACATCCAGAACAAGGTTAATATAGGCATTAACCAAATCAATACAATGCAGAACATAAAAACCCTCAACCAAACAGAAAACAACTACTTGCCTCCTTCCCTTGGCTAATCAAGTTTGAATTGAGTCTTCATTTCAACTTACACGAAGGCTAAACTTTTATTCCTCATTTCATCCAAAATCTAGTGACAAGTAAACGTCTATTCATTTCATTTTAAAGAATAGATTCTCAGTAGCATATCAAAGCAGGTCTCTTTCTTAATGACAGACAATCAAAAGAAGCACAACAGCTTAATCAAAGAAAAGCAAAGTTCTTCACCTGAAAGGCTTTAGAAATGACATCATCATGAAGGGCAACATGGTTTCTGCAATTACAGCAACTATACAACCTCGGCCCAACAAATTCCGCCATCAGAAATCGAGATTACGATGCGCAAAGCACAGACCCCTGAGCCACTATACAAAATTCAAGATCCTCTGCTACAGGGCATCCAAACATTTGCGGATACAGCAGCAATCAGCATCACTTTTTAGTACAATCAAAATTGAAAATCTAAAAGAAGCATATGTAAACACAAAAATTCAAGAGCAACAAGAAGCTCACCTTTTCCTCACCAGATACTGGTCCACTATAAAATTGGCTATCAACTAGTCTTGGACGCAATTCCTGTTGACAAAACAGGGCAGTGATTACGTAAAGGATCAAACAGCTGAAACCAATGATAAAGAGCAGTAACGGTGATCAATCAAAGCCATCAATGAGGCCCAAAAAGAAGTAAATGGCAATTGGTAAAGAAAGAATTGCTGTGAGAAAAGTAAAAGGCTAACAAAGAAACCCACTTCAAAAATCACACAAGATCCGGTACAACATATAGCTAAAACCCAGTTTAACAATGAATCTGGCTAAAGGCGAAAAACCCAATATTTGAAAATTAAAAAAAAATTGAAACTTTTTCTTTAATTATGAAATGGGTAGTGGACTGATCATCTGCAAAGGCCAGTAAATGCCAGAAATGTTGAAGATATGAGAATTACATGCATAGATTAAAATTAAGGGTTTAATATTTGTACCTGGCCAGTGTGCCATGGTGGGTTTATATAGATGCCTGTGGAAGAGAGAGAGTGAGAGGGGGAGTTTTAGGGTTCTCTTGAGACAGACTGTGAGCTTATAGTAATGGAGAGATGTGTAGGAGTTCGGTGAGTTCTAAACTTACTGATTAGGAAGATGACAAGTTGCCTTCCCTTGAAGCTGTCCTGAGAAAATGACATCACTTTGGCGCTAAATTACAAAGTTACCATTTATATGTTTATTTGTTAACTGAGTGAAGCGGTTGTGCCAAAAATATGGAACACTCTAGTACTCTAGGCAGTCTAGTGTGGCAGTCGGCAAATCTATCATGGATTGCCTTGGCGATTCCTAACTATTAAAAAAATGTAAACGGTTAAAAATACATGGATGATAAACGTTAACAAAATTCATGAAATTGTTAGCTTGGGGTGAAAGTCATTAATCTATTGTGAATTCTATTAGGGGCAGTTGTGCGTATGAGCGTAAGTGTAAGGTCTAAAATTTTCATGTATAAACAGTCAAAAATTACTCACACACAATTGATTTTATAACAACTTAATTCATAATTTGCTTTATGATCCTTAAATCTTAGCGCAAATCTTTCAGTTACATAAAAACTTGTGTAATCTTGATTTTTTTTTTTCCTGAGTATAAGTGATAGTCTAAACTTACATACACAATTAAGATATCATGAGAGTTCGAACCTAAGATCTACGGGATGCAGGTCAATGTCATTTTCTCCTGTTCTACTATCTAGACCCCGTTGGAAAATTGATAGTTTTTTTAGCATTTTTACTCACCACTTTAACCTAAACATAACTATGATAATATAAATGAAAATAAAAAGTTAACTATAATTATGCTTATAAACACGTGTCAAGTATTAAAAATTATAAGAAGTATACATCTTCAATTAAAATTATGAATAAAAATATTTCGATAGTTTTAATAAGAAAGAAAAATGTCAAACATTATTTGGTGGGTGAGTGGGGTAGGTTGTTAGGTCCGTAGTGCGATAGCATTGGTTTGAATCTGCTAATGGAAATAAGAGAAATGATTTAGATGAGGTTATATAAAGACGACAACAATATCATTTGATCATTTCATGTGTATAAAAAGCCTCAAGGATCATGTGCTAATATCATATTCCACGAGGCTTTTTATTTTTTATTTTCCATTATTTATAGATGTTAGATTAAAAAAAAAATGAATAATGGAATAACAGCTGTTCGATTAGATATGTACTATTAAAGTGCATTTTAATTATCTAATTTTATTTTCTATCCATATTTGATCACGCAAGTCCTTTAACTTAAACCCTAATCTTTCTTAACAAAATGTGCAAGAAATGGGAAGAATTATTCACATGATTGTGTCTGCCTGGGACCCCTTATAAAATTAAAGGGAGTGTCTCATGCATATTATTTGCTTCTCAATTTAGGAAGCCGGGTTGGTTTATGTTGATAATGACATCTATAGCTCCTGGGACCCCTTAAATTGAAGGCTGGGTATCATTTGCTTATCACTTTAGGAAGCAGCTTGGCATGATATTCGACAGCATTATATGGGAGATTATAAAATCCGTGCAAGTTACAACCTTCCACCAATAATGCCAAAACATCATCTTCGGCAATCTTAGCAATTGATTTAAGGGTGGAATTAGGAAATTTTCGACCGATGGGTTAGTTAAATTTTTGGCTAAAACAAAAGTATACATTAAATTATATAAATCATGCAATTCATAGCTACATTGACTAATTTCTAGTAAGAATTAACATAAAACATATACATATTAGATGCAATAAAAAAAAATTATGAACATGAATATATGATTAACAACATAATTAAAAGTGTACTTATAGAAGTTGTGCCCTAAGATCCTTGAGAGAATTGAAATATTTTGTTATTGTCATCTGAATCCATGTTGTTGCTAATCAACCTATCTATCAAATGATATCTTTGGGACTTTTTTGTTTCATCTTATTCGTAAAAGGGTGAATTTCATTTAGACAAAAATTTTCTCTTATGGAGACAAATCAATGAAAATATTAAAATTGGAGAGTCAGGGATAAAAAATTTATCCACGAGACTTTCATAACAAAGAATACAAAAAACATCATGTATTTTTTTGGGACTGCTGCTGAGGCTAAGTTTCACACGTATAATTTTTATTTTGACAGAGTTTATTATAATCAAGGATACTTCATTATGTGGGACCAATTAGGATATTATGATATTTATTTCTTCATGTGGGACTTCAAACTTGCATACTTCTATACGTAAGAAACTGCCAAGAAGTCACAAGATGATAATCTCATCTAATGGAAAATATATGTTTAATATTTTCTTTTTCAAAAAACTACCTAGGCTACGGTCCAGTGTAGCCCACTAGGTAGTTCCACCCGTGAATTGGTTGTATCAAATTTCATTCAAAATAGCTCCAAAATTGCAGAGCTGTCTGTCACAAACTTGTGATACATGATGGGAGAAGTAACCTAACTATAGTGACATCCCGATGCATCTAAGTTATGTCAATTGACAGCAATTAATATATGCTTGACTTGAGATATCGTCATTGTCATAAAAAAGTTTTTACCATAAGTATTCAAAATATTTTCCTCCGGCTAGTAGTGAGTTTACGTGGGTGCACGTGTATCGTCCACACATATGCACTGCTCTATGAGATTCAAGAATAATTTGAATCTAGACCAGAAAGTGCACTTTAGAACATAGATTTTCCCAAACCTTCCCCTTTTTTTTTTTTTTTTCAATTCGTTTTCCAATTGGGCATGTAGTTATACTCGCAACTGTAAAATCAGTTGGCCTTGGAAGGGTAGGTATGTTTTTTTTTTTTTTTGATCGAAGGAAGGGTAGGTATTATTCTGCACTGCACCCTATTATTTTGGTCACCAACTACCAAACAAACTATCCATGGTCAATGGACCCCTCAAAATTCTTCCTATTTTCCGCCATATTTTTTGTCGGTCAGTACATGAGTGCAATAGATTCAAAAAAGAGAGGATATTTTAGGCAGTGGAAGAAACGTATATCAAGCTTAATTGTAGTAATGTTGAGCACATCGATGATTAGTATTGGATTGAATTGAATACGATCAACTAATATTCTCAACTTTGTATATGTATTAGATGTATAGAAGAAAAAAAGACAGACACAAAATAGCACCACGTGGATGAGCAGCTGCAACAACTCAGAATAACCTGCTAGCTAATTAGCTAACTAATTATTTTTTTCTTGTAATTATGTAAATTAGCTATGATATAAATTTATTATACCCTAAAATTAGTTATGACCCAAGAAAATACTTATCTACCTCCTTAGATTCTCCTTCCTCAACATTCAATTTTAATCCACCACCACCACCACCACCTCAAAAACAAAACGTACATACATGTTAGAAACTATTGACACACAGAATGACAGAAAGCACAGAATACATGGAAGAATCCACTCATGAAATCACAAGCCCTCTCAGTAAGCAAGCCCTCCCCATCAATCAATAAATTCCCTTTTTCTCTTTCTAATTTTGTTTTCTGGCTCTGCAGTTTCTAAGGACAAGAAAGATGAAGACTTCTATGGCCAGCCCTCATCTTCTCAACCAAAACTTAAAAATCCAGAAGAAGAAGAAGAAAACTCACCAGTGGAACAGGTTGCTCTGACTGTACCAACCACAGACGATCCCTCCCTCCCAGTCCTAACATTTCGAATGTGGGTTCTGGGTACCCTCTCCTGCATCCTCCTCTCCTTCCTCAACCAGTTCTTCTGGTACAGAAAAGAGCCTCTTTCGATCACCGCCATCTCTGCCCAGATTGCTGTGGTGCCTCTGGGGCAGCTCATGGCTTCCAAAATCACAACCCATGCCTTCTTCAAAGGCTCCCGCTGGGAGTTCACCCTCAACCCTGGACCCTTCAATGTCAAAGAACATGTCCTCATCACCATCTTTGCTAACTCCGGAGCTGGAACTGTCTACGCCATTCATATTGTTACTGTGGTTAAAGTTTTTTACAAGAAGCACATCACCTTCTTTGTCTCCCTGCTTGTTATCTTAACAACTCAGGTTAATATTTTTATTTAAGTAATTTGTTAACTTCTTCCAGATATATTATATTGGTTTTGTAGACTTTAATTGAAGATGAATATTTTGAAATTTTGTTGATTAGGGTTCATGATGGGGTTTGAAATTGAATTGAATGGTAGGTGTTGGGGTTTGGTTGGGCTGGGATTTTCAGGAGGTACTTGGTTGAGCCAGCTGCTATGTGGTGGCCAGCGAACCTTGTCCAAGTTTCATTGTTCAGGTAATACCTTCATCTTTTTCTTTTAATTTTTACTTACTGTATGTATAAATAATATGTATGTTAATAGAATATAGAGTGTTTAATTTTGTCATATCTTTTATATATATATATATATAATTTACTATGAATATTCCATTGATTCCGGTGTGTTTGGATGGCCATGGAATGAAGTTGATTGGCCTTTGACTGGTTGGCATCTTGATTTGGGGATGAGAATTTAGAAAGGATAGGTAGGTGTTTGCATTCAAGTAGTGTCCTTCAGTCTTTCATTTCATGCATGCCACGAAATAATGAAGCGACAGAGCTAGTAATTTTCTCTGTGTAATTTTATCTACATTTATTCACGTTTTTCGTGTCAAATATAACATATTTTGTATATATGAATGATTTTGTCAAAAGATGCTACAGTCAGTAGTCCATCTATTACAAATCATCATTTGCAATTATAGCGCATCTTTATTCTCAGTCGCATTTTTTCATGTAGAATATTTACATGTGATTTTTATTTATCCAAAAAGATAATACATTTTTACGTATTTTGTAAATTAAAAAATCATTTTCAATCATTATATAATGGGTTCGGTTGCAAAACTAAAACACAACTAATTCTTGGACTTGAGCTATGGTAATATGAAAGACCCTAACAACTCCTAAAATTTGAGATCCCAACCACAAATTTACATTTGTTTATATCCGACGGTATCGCTCGAATCTCATTTATTTATTGAGTAAAACACTAACATGTCACACGCCACGTTATTTAGTGACTAAAATGGAAGAAAATTTCATTACCACAGGGCCCTCCATGAGAAAGAAGCAAGGCCAAAGGGAGGAGTGACCAGAACACAGTTCTTCCTCATCGCCTTCATATGCAGCTTTGCTTACTATGTTTTCCCTGGCTACCTCTTTGAAATGCTGACTTCCCTCTCTTGGATATGTTGGATTTTCCCCAAAAGTGTCCTGGCCCAACAGCTTGGCTCAGGTCTTTATGGGCTTGGAATTGGAACCGTTGGGATTGACTGGTCAACCATCTCCTCCTACCTTGGAAGCCCACTTGCAAGCCCATGGTTTGCCACAGCCAATGTTGCTGCTGGTTTTTTCCTTGTCATGTACGTATTGACTCCGTTTTGCTATTGGTTTAATGTCTACAAAGCCAAAACCTTTCCCATTTTTTCAAGCACAATGTTCAAATCAGATGGTGAAGAATACAACATAACAGCTATCATTGACTCCAATTTCCACCTTGATTCCGCCGCGTACAATCGAGAAGGTCCGCTTTACCTCAGTATAGTTTTCGCAATAACTTATGGCGTTGGCTTTGCTGCACTCACTGCTACAATTGTACATGTTGCTTTGTTTCATGGAAGGTAACAATTTAACAATACACTATGTTCAAGTTTAGAGAAAATCTTCACTAGAACTAGTTGTATACAATATTATATCGATTTCTATGAATCACATTATGATAAAAATAGACACATAATTGTATACGATCAATGATAAAGAAGATTTTCTCTTAAATTTTTCACATTTGAGTCAATTGGTTTAGGCAGTGTTTAGAATCTCATTCTTTGGCCATATGGGTGTTTTTGTAGGGAAATATGGGAGCAAAGCAAAGCAAGTTTCAAAGAGAAGCAAATGGACATACACACAAGACTTATGCAGAGGTACAAGCAAGTGCCTGAGTGGTGGTTTGCGGTCATACTTCTGGTCAACATTGCAGTCACTATTTTTACCTGCCAATACTACAATGACCAGCTTCAGTTGCCTTGGTGGGGTGTTTTACTAGCTTGTGCTATTGCCATTTTCTTCACCCTCCCAATTGGGATCATCACAGCCATCACAAATCAGGTACCCATTTTCTGGTACTTTCCCTTAGCAGCCAATGTTGTTGGACATTTTAGTCTTTTAACTAATCTGTTGCTTCATTAATCAGTTCATCTTTCTAATGACAGACACCAGGCTTAAACATCATCACTGAGTATATAATTGGGTATATATACCCAGGTTACCCAGTTGCCAATATGTGCTTCAAGGTGTATGGCTACATAAGTATGACACAAGCCATCACATTTTTGCAAGACTTCAAGCTTGGTCACTACATGAAAATCCCTCCTAGAACCATGTTCATGGCTCAGGTCACTTCCTATTTTTTTAGTGCCGCTATTTGTACCGCATTCACAGATCACATAATGTGATCAATAAATATCGTAAAAATAGTATAATTGTATTTCTCTTCTTAATAATTTCCTTCCAATCCCAATATCCTTAACAATTAAAATTCACCTGTCAGGTTGTGGGTACCCTTATAGCTGCAATTGTCTACTTGGGCACTGCTTGGTGGCTGATGGAAACCATCCCAGACATATGTGAGGACACATCATCAGTGTGGACTTGCCCAGGAGACACAGTGTTCTATGATGCCTCAGTCATATGGGGCTTGATTGGCCCTAGAAGAATATTTGGTAACAAGGGCACATATGAGGCAATCAATTGGTTCTTCTTGGGTGGGGCAGTTGCCCCCCTTGTTGTATGGGCAGCTGCTAAGACCTTCCCAAAACAAGAGTGGATCAGGCTCATCAACATGCCAGTCCTAATTGGTGCCACAGGGAATATGCCACCTGCAACTGCAGTCAACTACACTTCTTGGATCATTTTGGGTTTTCTGTCTGGTTTTGTTGTGTATAGGTATAGGCCAGATTGGTGGAGGAGGCACAATTATGTGCTCTCTGGGGCACTTGATGCTGGCCTTGCCTTCATGGGGGTGCTTCTGTATTTTAGCTTGGGGTTGGAGGACATTAGCCTTAACTGGTGGGGAAATGACCTTGATGGGTGCCCCTTGGCTACTTGCCCTACGGCTAAAGGTGTGATTGTTGAAGGCTGCCCTGTTTACACTTGAAGAAATTGTATATAGTTATTTTTTTTTTTCGTTCTTAAAGAATTGCACTAGTTGGATAGAAAATAGGATGATTTCTTTCCAGTCAACTGTTGGTTTCTTGGTTTGTAATGGGGAAAGCAACGGATTTCATTTGTAATTTGTGCATGGGCAGTACTCACGCTTGAATTTGGTCCAACAAAATGTTGGAGAAGTTTCACAAAAACAAAACAAAAAAAGTTGGAGAATCCTACGAGATTGAAAGATGCTACAGAAATCATACTGGTGTGATATAGTAAGTTATCTTTTGGTATTTATAATTATCTTCGTGCGTATATGTATCGTTAGAGACTCCTTTAATGATCGTTTATCTCTAATTTTAATGTTTGTACCATCAAATAAATTGTGCATGTTAAACAAAATTTACTATATAAATCATCTTATTTGATGGTTAGAAAAAAAATCAAGGAGTCTCCTAATTAGAGGTTTGCAAGTAACACGATCAACCAAAGAGATGCTAATTGATTTTCTAAAAAATTTATGTACCTTCATACATCAAGTAGGGATGAAATGACTTCAGAAGAAGTAAATCAAAAACTAGTTGGTGAAATGACTTATAACCAACGTCGCAAAAGAAATCTATTCTCTAAATATTTTTTTGATACATATCTAATTTTTTTTATATAAATATTATGGTATTAAACTATAACAACTATAACATTTAAACAAAATCCAAACTTAATCAACCATACCATTTTATCAACCAAAAAAAAAATTCAACCATAACATATTGGCATGAGGAAATTCCCAAATATATATCTAAAATATTTTGAAAAATCATCTAAAAACAAAAAAAAAAAATAAAGAGGGGAATTGTTTGCCTATTCCCTCCTGTTCCTATCCTATGTATATATGTTGGTTTGACTGCGAACATTACAAAATCCCTCGCTATTCGTAGAAAGAGGGAGAGAGAGAGGGAAATTGTTTTGCTTTTCAACTTCAGTCGATTTCAGTCATTTACACAGAGAAGAAGCACAAGAAACCCATAGCAATGGAAACCCAATCAGACGGCGAAGCCTCATCCATAGCCACCATCAGAAACAGGAGCCAACAGCTCGAAGCTCGAATGGAGTCTCAGCGCACCACCCAGCTAGAACTCCTCTCTTATCTCCAAACCCAAGTCGTCCCCGCCATTGTTCCCACCATTGATCTCTCTCTCAAGGTCCTCTCGGCCTTCAATGGCCGACCTTTCACTCCCACACCTTCTCTCCCGGACCCTAAACCCAACCCCAACAAACCAATTGAACCAATCGAACCCACTCGCCCTTTAACCCCAGAACCCCAACGCAGTCGCCTCCCTTCCCCTGAACCCAAACCCACAAACCCAATTACCGAAAGTCCGAAGCTTTCTCCGAATCGGGCGAATCCGGAGCCGACTGACCTACCCGAACCCGAGAACTTCAGCCCCATGGATGAGATGGGAAACCCATTGTCTGTGGTTCGGGCTATGGTTGCGGTTTGCTTGCTTGAAAGGGTGCCCTTTTCGCGGGTTGACTCGTCGGCGATTTTGAGAAAACTTGAGGGCGACCAGAATGCGACTTCGGAGGAGAAGGCGGCGCTGCGAGAGCTCGGAGGAGAGTCCGGGGCGATATTGGCGGTGGAGATGGCGTTGAGGTCAATGGCGGAAGAGAACGGTGGCGTTGAGTTGGAGGAGTTTGTGGTGAGTGGCAAGTCGAGAGTTATGGTTTTGGGAATTGACCGGACTCGGCTGATGAAGGAATTGCCTGAAAGCAAGCAGTTTCAGAGTCAAGATTCGAATTTGGTAGATGGGAATGGGAATTTGAATCAGAATCAGAGTCAGCAGCAAGTGGTGACTAATGGGGTTGATGGTAATGGTGGAGTGTTTGGAATGGGAGGGCCTGGTTCAAGGCCAATGCAGGACATGTGGATGGGACCTAATGATACCCATATGGCCGGTTTGCCGCCTATGTTTCCTGGGAGTGGACCTTCAGGTTCATTGATGGGTCCAAGGGGTGCTCCTAGTCCTAGAGTAATGGGCATGATGGGAATGCCTAGAGGGATGAGTGGTGTTCCTCCAATGCATAGAGCTGGTAGTTTGGGGCCAAATGCAACAATGGATAGCCCCAATTCGATGTCTCATAAGCCTAGGAGTGAAGAGGAGGAAATGAAGGATCTTGAGGCATTGTTGAATAAGAAGACTTTTAAGGAGTTACAAAAATCAAAAACTGGTGAGGAGCTTTTGGACCTGATTCACCGGCCAACTGCTAAGGAGACTGCTGTGGCTGCCAAGGTTTGTCAGATGTCAATACTTTTACTTGTATTGTTCTTAATAGACTCATTTAACTGGTTCTTTGCATAACCTGTAAAGCTTCTTTTTTTTTGGCGTCAATAACCTGGAAAGCTGGTATATGTAAAAAATATTTCCTGTCTGCTATTTAAGCTATAAATAGGCTTAAGATCACAAATGGTCATGTGTTTTTACTCTATATGTCGAAGGTTTATAGATAATTTCTTCGGCTTTAGTTTTTTTAATAATACTCTTGTGGTCTACTCCGTTACCAATTTTTAGTAAATCTCTACTTTCCATGAATGTGTGTTATTAACAAAATTGGAGATTTGAGTAAACTTGGTAACCAGCGTAGACCACATGACTTACCTTCCACTCAACTTGTCTCCAAAGAGACTCGCAACATGTACTGTAAACCACATGGATCCTTTGTGAGGAGTGAAATGGGTGGAAAATGACCATAATGCTCCTGCACCTGATGTGCATGTGGATGACCAGTTACAAAAATTGACGGAATTAGGAGATGTAACTAAAACTGGTAACAGATGTAGACCACAAGAGTTAGTATTAACAATACTAAACAACATGACTTGTCATATAGAGTATGTGTGACAGTAATGCCACAACCACATGGTCTTACTAATCAAGCCCTGAAATTATAACACGTGGTGGCGACAGGTTTATTACTAAATACACACATGCTAAAACACGGGTGGATTGGTAACACTGCGTAACACTGAAAAATTACTTGGAACCACAAGGACCATTTATGCTTTTAGACTTTATAAGTATTGATGTGATATTTTCAAATTTTGTGTTATCTTCTCTGCTTATTGATCAAGAGCACCAAAGCAATGATTTTGGGTTCTGTAATCAATGAGTAGGAGGCTTGTGGTGAACATTTTATTTTGCTTACAGTTTGTTCTTTATGTTATAACTGGGACTCAATTATTCAATGGACTCATTGCTTGGGCATAAGAAATGCTAAAACTGGGGTTGGCTGCATCAGCAGGAAAGTCTTAAGTCAATTGATGTCTTTTTTTGTTTCAGTTCAAGACTAAAGGTGGTTCACAATTGAAGGAATACTGCACATCCCTAACAAAAGAGGACTGCCGGCGCCAGTCTAATTCCTTACTTGCATGTGAGAAGGTCGGTAAGAAATATAGTCTATTGACTGTTCTTACAAGTGCAAAACATGCCTCTGATCATGACTTCTTAAGTCTTGAAATTAATAGTGATCAGAATGCTGCCTCTTGCTTATTATTTTGTTCGATGTTGTACAATTTCAATTCATAGCATGCGTCTAGTTTAAGTTCTATGTTTTGCACTGGGGTCTTTTAACTACCTAATAATGTGCTGAAACAATCTTGCTACAAAGTGTAACCAAAATGATTGAGCTCTGATTTAATGTTGGCTTGTAGCATCCAACTTTAGAGGATTGCATCATTGGATTTAGTTTTGCCTGTTTCCGAAATTGAAATTTATGTGCACACTGGCTATTTCAGTTCTATTAACTATAATTTGTGAACTTATTCAAAGTTGTTTTGAGATGTTCTACATTTCCTTTTGCTGATTGTATTTCTAGTTTTTATTCTAAAATCACTGCAAATAACTTTAATCTTAGTACTTAGACCTATTGTGCTTTTTTCACATTGTATTTTATTTTCTCCTTTCAGGTTCATTTTAGGCGAATAATTGCTCCACATACCGATGTCAATTTAGGAGACTGCTCTTTTCTGGATACTTGTCGTCACATGAAGGTAAAGTTTACCTTCTTTACTTGAGTGATGAATTAATTATATGTTAGTGACTATTTTTCATAAAGTAACACATTGTTGTCTCCATTGTTAGACATGCAAGTATGTACACTATGAGCTTGATCCAACACCAGATGTGTCACACATGATGATGGGGGCTCCAGCTCTCAATCCCCATAAACCATTGAAGCCTCAGCGTGCTGAATATTGTTCTGAGGTTGAACTTGGTCAACCACAATGGATTAACTGTGATATCCGCAACTTTAGAATGGACATTCTAGGGCAATTTGGAGTAATAATGGCAGATCCACCGTGGGACATTCATATGGAATTGCCCTATGGGACAATGGCTGATGATGAAATGCGCAATCTTAATGTTCCCGCATTGCAGACAGATGGTCTGATTTTCCTTTGGGTCACTGGGCGTGCAATGGAGCTTGGGCGTGAATGGTATGTGTATACTTTGACCATCTGTCAACTGCTGCATCAAATGTATAAGTTGACCATAGATGCTTAAATTGGATCTGCTTATTCTTTGGCTTTCACTCACAGAAATATCACTATTCTTCTTGCAGTTTGGAACTTTGGGGATACAAGCGTATCGAGGAGCTAATTTGGGTAAAGACTAATCAACTTCAACGAATAATTAGAACAGGGCGGACTGGCCACTGGCTTAATCATAGCAAGGAGCATTGCCTTGTTGGAATAAAAGGGGAACCATTAGTAAATAGAAATATTGATACTGATGTCATTGTTGCCGAGGTTAGAGAGACAAGCCGTAAGCCAGATGAGGTTAGTGGAATATGCTTCTTATAATTGTGCAGTGAAATATCTATGCAAAATATAGTTCTTTATAATGAGCTTACAGGATGAACTATATTATAATTGTACTTTTTCCCTTACAATTTAACTTATTTAAGAGGTGGTGATCTAGAAGTTATTGCCTTCTACCACATAATGTTATAATAATTATTGTCTCTATTGTATTTTTATTTGTTTAGTTTTGTTAAAATTTGGCTAAATATACATGCATTCCTGCAGATGTACCCTTTGCTGGAGAGGATAAGTCCAAGGACTAGAAAGCTGGAACTGTTTGCTCGCATGCACAATACTCATGCAGGGTATGCTTTCTTGACTAACGGCTGTAATTGTTAAATGAAATTCCTTCTTTATTGTTGATCAACAATATCAACAATGTTGTATGTTGTGATTTTTGGCATAAATTGATAACGAAACCGGTGACTATCTGAATCTAGCATGGTCTTGGGTTTTCCGTAGGTTAAAATTTCTTGGATAGTGCAAGTAAGCAAAGTTCAGTATCATGCAAATGTGGGTAATAACCCTTTCCCATATTTATAAGGCCCATTGTTTTTTCCTTTTTTTCCTTTTTCATTCGGCTTTTATTGTTTTTGGGGGTTTTCTTAGAACCAAAGGTAATTGTGAAGGGTTAAATTGGAAGTGCAACTCTTAAGTAAGAAAAGTTGAGTATCATGCTAATAAGGTAGATAGCCATTTTAACCCTTTCCCGTCCTAAAAAGGCTTTACCATCGTTTATCCACACACAAAAAAAGCCTTTACCATAGTCTATTCTCTCCTGTTGTCTGTGGGTGTGGGGCCTTTACTTGAAAATCAAGCTTTTATGGTTTATTCGGAACTGTTTTGTATCAGGTGGATGTCACTCGGTAATCAACTGAGTGGTGTAAGATTGGTTGATGAAGGCCTGCGAGCACGATTTAAGGCTGCTTATCCGGATGTGGAGGTGCAGCCTGCTTCCCCACCCAGGCCCTCTGCTATGGAAGTAGACTCTAATGCTGCCCAAATGCGAAATCCATTTTCAGTAACAGAACCAAAGTCTACGGCCACACAATTTGCAGAGCCTGCAGTTCCAGATGCACCCTTTGCTGCTTCCGAAGTGAAGCCAACACCAGTTGACATTGACATGGTCGGTTGAGTAACTATTAGATCCATCACAAGTACTCGTCCAAAACAGCGTCCCCTGTCTCGTCCATCCGTACCGAGATGTTGAGATGAAATCCTGCCCAGCCCTCATCAATTTTGTCAAATGTGTTATAACTCTGTCAAATGTGTTCCAACTCTGTCAAATGTGTGTACCTCCATGTACTTTTAAGATGAGAAAAAAGCTCAAGTGCTGTTATGAGGCCTTGATAGGCTGTGTACCATATATAGTAGAGCGTGCAATATTTTACGGTTACTGTGGTTATGAACTTGCTGCTGTTAATCCTTGTGGTGGCAGAGTTACATTCTCTTATTATACAAGCATTTTCTTTCATACTTTTGGTTCATCTCCTCTTTCTTTTTCTTTTTTCAAATCTTATTATGATGCTACATTTTTCTTTTTTCAAATCTTATTATGATGCTACATTTAATTGGTGACCCACATGGATGAGACACTGTCGTGGGCAACATGTACATCCAGCTGGATACTTAATAATTGTATAATCTATACAACTACAACTTCTCACCGCCACGATCACCGGGCAGTGTTCTGTCAGGCTGTCCTTGTACTTTTGACATGGAAACCCATGTTATCTTATCTTCTCTTCTCTTGATAGCAGAAAAAAGGAATTTTAAAATAAAAAGTAACTTTGTAACTTTCTCTTTTAGGTTAAAATGATCCTTCGACTGCCCTCCGAAACTCAAGGGATTCACCAAAAGAAAGTAAGAAAAGCAATGCTAAATCACATATGAACATGATATGCTTCATTATTCAATTGGATTTCCAAAAAGAATTACAATACCAAAAATTCCATATATCAACCAATATGCCAATGTTTATAGAACCATTCATGAGAAGAAGAAAAAAGAATCCAATAACAGCCATGTTGAAGCTGTTCACAGATTGCCACTGAGCAGTGAACATACCACAAATCCAATCACAGCCACCATGAGAACTGGGAAACTTTGTGATGGTGCAGAAGAAGGGGGTGCTGGGATTGTGCCAAAAACTGTGGGGTAAGAAGGTGCAGAATCAGGCAATGCACTAGGGCCATAGGAGGGAGAGTAGGCAGAGCCATTGCCAAAAGAAATATGGAGCTTCTGGTTCTTCTGGCAACGACCCGGTTCACCGCTGGTGAAGTAAAAGTTCCCCAATGAAGTAAAATTGAACAGAGAGTTGCCATTGTTCATGTACAAGATTGGATCTTTGAGGTTGCAGCTGGTGTAGGCTTGTGCTGTGACTTGAACCACTGAATCTTGGCTTGGTGGGTACAAAAACACTGCATTACACAGGAAAAAAGAAACCAATTTTTTTCTTCAGTGGTTTTGAAATGAGAAAACAGAGAGAATAATATTGAAAGAAAGAAACAGAAAACTCTTACATAGAGAATCTCCCATCTTGAATTCATGGGTTTTTGACCATTTGGTGTAGACTTGTGGATTTGTTGAAGTGGGTATGCCCCAAGCATCTAGATCTCCAACTTTGTACTGGTAGCAAAGCACTTTGGATTGTATTAGCATAAGGACTTGCAAAACCAGTAAGAGCTGAAACCTTGGACTTCTAAGATTGGCCATCTTTAACTCCTCTCTCTCACTTCAAACTTTCTCTTTCTCAAATGTAGGAGTGAGTTGGGAGAATCAGTGGATGGGCAAATCTTATTGGCTCGAGGGTGTCTGCACTACATACGGACAACCTGAAGACAAAATTACCAAATACCCCCTCGTTTTGAGCGTGATTGGTACATCTTTTTAGATGGTCAAAGACTCAATATCAAACCAGCTGTGTCAAAACCGGTTAAACATCAAAAGAATAATATAAGGATGGTGGAGGTCTCTGTGGGGAGACTTGGTTTGTTCCTGCAAAGTGGTAAACAATACATAGATACGTACAACTTACAAGTAACTATGGGCTTTGCTGAAAGGGTTGATTTGGAAAACCAATCACATGGCCAATAATTGCACATGCGCAAGTTGCATGTTCATGATTCCTGCATGATTTTAACTTAAAATGGGTAAGTTGAACAACTATGTTAGCATAAGTTGTTTACGTGCTAGTATGATTCTTTAAAATCCATTACAGGATGAGCCACTAATGTTATAAGTGCTCATAAGTTGAAAGGTTGAAAAAGGAGAGTGGGGTTGGAGAAATTTTTTTTGGAATATGATTAGGAAGATGCATTGAGTTAGTTATTGGCTCATCATGTGGAGAAACATGAAAGAACATGAAAGCCTGTCTCCTTTTCACATGGTTTGTCGTCCGGAATTCAGTCAGAGGACACTCGTGGGTAACAGCTACTTGGGGGTTGTCTAATGTTATGTTTTATAAAAAGAAATCCATACAATAATTGAACAAAGAATTACACTCTCATTAATTAACTTCTAATTCTATCTTCCGTCTCCGATGACACCGGTGAGCACCCGTGAGCGTGAGTTTTCCCCCCTCCCCTACCCCTACCCACTTTTGGCAAAAACTTTTATCTTCTGTCTCCAATTAGGAAAACGTTAAACATTCTCTTTATGCCTTTGTGCACTTCGGATTTACAAAAAATTCAAGACTACCAAGGTCAAATTAGAAATGTAAACCAAATTGATATTACACTTCCAAGGTGCTGCCTCTAAGTACGTCCAATAGAAACAAAACAAAAAATGAGAAGTTGAAGGGAAAAAAGGAGAACAAAATGGCCAAGAGGAAGAAAAAAAAAACACACCATTCATAAGTGACTGAAGCATCCTTACATTTTCTAACATCATCCATATGACAACCATATGACAAAATATAGCTGATGCAAGAATGAGTATACAGTGATTGGAAAATACATGAACTACATATAGCAACTAGACTCGTTAGTTAGTCATTTCTTTGTGTTATAGCCACCAGTTGATTGCCCCCGAAACTCCTTCATGCCATGTTTTGAAGTTGGCGTCAATCAGAGACAGCAAACAGAAAACCAAGATGCAGCTCGAACGTTCACATTAGAATAGGTGGCTTGTTTCAAGCATCAAAAAATTTCCAGGTGTCTTTTCTTTTATTGTTATATTCATCATCAATTAGTCATTTAATGGCTCTGCTTCTGTGTCCCTCTCATGTGTTGTCCATTCTTCTGGTTCTACGATGAAACATAACATATTCATTATTAATCATCACCACAGGAAACCAACAAGAAAAAAGGGTGGAATGTAACTGTGATAGTATAACATACAGTCAAAATATATCAATTAATTAGAAAGAAGCAAGGACTACTACAGCAGAACTTACTTGATTTCGGGCCATCAGCAATCACCATAAGCCGCCTCTGCAATACAGCAGCCACAGAGAGGAAAATCGAGCACATACCAAACATGATGGTGATGGGAAATGCATCAACCTTCGAAAAGGAAACAAACCAAATCATTATTTACAGAAAAATGTACAATCATATTTGTATTTCTATGAGAAAGAAACTATTTGATGATACCCTCACAGTTTTTGTTTTTTGTCAAAAGCATGTACTGGTAGGCAGAGCCTCAAACAATCATGAGTAAATGAAACCTAATCACTCACATTGTACAGCACAACGCACACAAAGATGTTGAGAGGAATGCGGAAAAAGTTCATGATGGTGCTTCTTGCCTCCTCTGGGATGTATTGGGACCTCATTTTCATGATGGATGGCCAGAATATGCCCACACAGGCCTCAAATATGCAGAAGCCAATGAGCTGAGTATACCCTGATAATGACATGCTCCCACCTTTCACATTGGAAGGTGCAATGAATAACTGTACAAATTCATAGACATGTTGATAACCATGGTTTAAAAGCAATTCAAATTCATAAATTTGAAGAAGATTGATATATTAAAATTCTTGACATACAGTTGTCACAATGGGAAGCAGAAGCGAAGCCGCAGAGACTACAAATACAATCTGCATATAGCTCTCGACTTTGGGGGATGAAGCTGCCATCAGCCGAGATGCTAAAGAGCTTCCCAACATTGAGGCTAGCATGAATGTTGCAAAAATGAAACCATGTGGAATCTCCTCATCATTTGGGCTCAAAGCAGGAGTCCAGAGGAACACAAAGGTATACATTGAGCCTTCAAATAGGGACTGTATGGCACCAAGCAAAGCAATCTTCTCATCTGCTCCCCAATGGAAAATAATAGAAGAAGAATTTGTGAGAAATGCAAGAGAATAAGGTTAGAGTCATATGAATGTCAGCCCACCTTTATTTAAAGTCTTATATTATCTAATTGGAGAAGTTTATTTTATGGACTTAACCATTAATGAAAAACAGATGATGGAAAGAGAATAAGGTCAGGGATTCACCGGAAGCAATGGCTACAGCAGCACCCCTGAACTGGGTGATCAAGTTCTTGTTTTCTGAAGAGTCTCCATAATTTTCACCCCATGATGCCAATATAATTGCCATGCCAATTGCCAAAAAGCATGCAGCAGCATCAAATGGAGCAACTGGGCCAAATCCCAAAGTATCTACCAGAAGATTCCCAAGTAGCCCAGCTACTATGGCAACTAGACCATTGCCAAGAAAAATAGCCTTAGAGAATGTTAATGAAAGCCACTGCTGCTCAAAGCCCCTCTGCAAAAATTAGGGGACACAAACAGTTAAAGAGCAATTGCATATGTGAAATAATATTGAATTCTAAAATCCCTCGCGTGATAGAACATGGAGAAAGCAATTCAACTGAATGGAATTTAATTTATGACACAATAACTAAATTAACAAAAATATGACCTGAGCCCTTTGGACGCAATAATTGACTGGTTCCAATTTCTACCTTCTACGACGTGCAGAAATATAAACAGTAATATGAGTAGGCTTTCCATACCATCCAAAAGAAGGATAAATTGATCCACAGCTTTTGTAAGACTAACTATAAATTAGAACCTGTCAAGAAAATGAATTCCAGAACTGCAATTAATTAGCAGACCAATCACTGCACCTTATTGTGTTCTGCAACAAGCCAAGACTCAAAAGCTGAAAAAAGTAGAGATGTGGCAATGCCTCCCAATATGCGTCCCAACAGTAAAACCTTGTAGTCAGGAAAATGTTTGGTGAAGCAGCTTAGAATGTAAGTTATGCAGTACGTAATACACGCCCTCTTCCGACCCCTGAAATTGGTGTATCATTATTGAGAATCAATAATATGATCAAGTTTAAGGAAACACAACAACTAATCAACATGAAACCTTACTGTTTGTCAGCTAGAGATCCCACAACTGTCCCAAACAACATGGATGACCCAAACCCAGCAATAAAAAGCTGTCCAATATCCCCCTTGCTGAACCCATACTGGCTGTAGAGGTAGTACACATATGGACCCTGCAACCAATCCCCGGCTATAGCCACAACCAATTTAATCAGATCCAGAATGATAAAACATTTCAAGGATGATTCATAACGAAAAGCAACAATCTACTTCAATTCCAAGCAATTTTCAAATAACATAATATTCTTGACCTTAAATATTTATATTACCATCCATAACCAATGCAATCAAGTGTAGCACTACAATCAAAAGACTCAGACACCATAGCAAAGAGCAGTACATCAATTACAGCACTGATACCATCAACCAACGTAAACAGATAAGGGAGAAGCAACAAGAAATAATTAGAAGGGGTTATAATGACTGGAATATAACTAGATCCATAATCTTGAACAAACAACATGCTTGCTCATTACATAAAATTGCCAATCCAAGAAACTGTATATAGTTGAATCTCTAATTTTAGTCCAACTCGATCTGAATATCCAAATCCAAAAGAAGAGCGACATTGCAGTACATACAGCACAGAATAAAGAAAACCCACATGAGAAATGAGAAAGAAATGACAGATCTAAGCTTACCCATCATGAGAGAGTAGATGAGGAGGTAGTTGTTCTTGAAATCATTGAAAACAGAGGAAGTATGAATGCGATCTTTGTTGTTCTTGCTCAGCTCCAAAGCTGCCACAACCGCAGAGAGAGCCCCAAACAGAAGGAAGTAGAAGAACTCCATTGCTCACTCTCAGCCTCTCACACAAACGAAACAAGCTCGCAGAGAGAGAGAGAGAGAGAGAGAGAGAGAGAGAGAGAGAGAGGAGCAAAAGCAAAGAGAGTGGTAAGGAGTGCTGTTGTGCAAAATGAGCTTAAAAAGGACTGGCTACCAACCCTGAAGTGGACATGGAGCGAAGTTTAGGTGGTGAGAGTGGGATTTGTGAATTGAGAAAAGGCTCTCAAGATTTCCCGGGGATTTCAATTCCCATGAACTCACGCAGACAATGAACTCGCGCAGACACACAGACTGGTTTTTGGTCCGATGGGGGTGATGGTTTTGTTGACTATGTGTTTGCTTATTTTTCTTTTCTTTTCCTTTCTTTTCTATTCTAATTGGGTAAATTGGAAGCCAAGATACAAAAAGTAAGGTTTTCCTGACTTCTCTTTTCCACTATTTTTTTTCTCCTGACTCACGCTACAACACTATTCCCAAAAATTCTCACAGGTGACTGATTTTTAGTTTCTTAATGGCCTCACAGATCAAATTTTAAGTCTCCATCAAGAAACTAAATAAAAGAGTATAACATTGATTAACGGACAAGTTTAATCATCAAATGCAATACATATGTCTCAAAACTCAATCAGAAAACTTGTTGCAATCCTCCTATGATAGTGAGTTAGGCAGGGTGCATTGAATAAATGAATATTTCCACTTCAATTGGTAAATTACCTGCCAAACCTACATGTTCTTGGGGCTTGGTGCATATAATATAAGACAGCTATGAAGACAAAAACATGCATTACACTTTCTTATTCATGACAGCATCGTGGTAACATGTCACATCTCCTCTTTTACTTGGTCGGGGTTTTTTTCCATGTGCCTTGTTTTTTTTAACCAAAAAAAAAAAACAGTCTGCAAACTTGTCATTCAGAAAAAATTTCCATTAATTTTTTTATTAGAAGAAAAATATTCATTATCATTACCATTAATAGCTAAGAAAAATAATATTCATTATATAATTAGGTCGGCAATTTGACCTTTTATTATATGAAAACAGTCCCAGGGGCCCAAACACCACAAGAAAAATAAAAAAGCCCACTCAAATTTACAAGTCCAAGATTCTAAGTTCTGAAGTTTTCTTCAATATTTTTCCTCGCTAAGAAAAAGAAAAAAAAAGAAAAAAGAGTTTTCATCATTCGCTCCAGTACTTCTCATCAGCATCTTTCTCATGCTCCTGCTCATCATCAGAGCCATCCATCAAGTTCATCTTAAACCTCTTCACGTCCTCCAGTGCAGCGCTCCTGAACAGCCCAACATCAACGGCTCCCGACACCATGTGGTATCCGCGTGTCCAGAGATCGCGAGGCGCGTCGTGTGGCATAGCGAAGCCAGCCAAGTAGGCCCCGCCCTGTTTTGGGTCGGACCCCAGCACGGCCATCTCGGCGGTCTCCATCATTTTCCTAACCTTCTTGTTCGCCGGGTCCCACAAGTACCCCATGCTGGCGCTCAGATCCAACGGCCCCATCTGAATGCAGTCAACCCCATCGACGGCCGCGATGTCCCCTGCGTGCTTCACGCCTTCCTCGCTCTCCACCTGGCACATGATCAGCAGCTGATCCTCGTAATTACTCAAATACCCTTCATCGATGCCGTAGCTGGAGGCCCGAACGACGGTGTGGGCCGACCCGCGGACGCCGGCGGGCGGGAAGCGGCAGTAGGAGACGGCCTTCTTGGCGTCCTTGGAAGACTCGATCATGGGAAACATGATGCCTTGTGGGCCCAGATCTAGGGCTTTCTTGGCCCAAGCTGCGGAGGCCTCGGGCAAGCGAAGAATGGCCGGGGTTTGAGCGGCGGCCAAGGCGTGGAGGCAGGGGAGGGCTTGGGAGATGCTGCCATGGCCGTGCTCCATGTCGACGACGACAAAGTCATAGCCGGAGAGGCCGGCGATCTCGGCGAGGGTTGGGGAGAAGGAGAGGAGGAAGAGGCCGTAGAGAGTCTCGCCGTTTTGGAGGCGGGACTTGAGGGTTTGGGGGGAGGGGGAGATGGAGGTGGTGGTGGTGGTGGTGATGGTGGTTGTGGCGGTGGATGTGTGGTCGGAGGAGGAGGTTGATTTGATGGGTGAGGTGGAGGTGGCAGTGAGGTTTAGGGTTTTGAGTGGGGAGAGAGGGAAGGAGATGAGTTTGGTGGATTTTCTGAGAGATAATGTGGGTTTGGTGGCTCTGATGGTGGAGGTGGTGGTGGTGGTGGGGTAAGTCAGTGTGGCCATGGCTGCTGGTTGTGAGTTTTGGGGTCTAGGGAAAAAAGTTGTGATTTTGCTTTTTCACTTCACTGACTAGTAGGATGGAGAGGGAGAGAGAGAGAGAGCTCTATTTCATGACAGATTCACAGAGTCACGTGTGCAGCTGCATAATGGAATCTTGAAAGTGTGGCGGTGTAGCTTGTAAGTTGTACTGTACTGAGCTACAACTTCAATGGCGTCCCGAGGGAGATGGAAAACAAACAGAGCCCAAAACTTACAAAAGAAAGGTTCGAGTTGAAGGAACCAACTTGGCTGGTGATCCAGATTTTGCACTATTAAAACCAAAAGAACCATTTGTTTACATTACATTTCTTTCAACATTAGTTTGCAAAATGATTTGGTGCGGATTTCAAGCATTTAATAATTATAAAAATCGTCTACGAGGCCAAATCAATTTATGCTCAACTGAGAAAATTGCATATTCAAAGTCATTGACAGAACAAATGCATATTCCAGTTTGTGGACTCTGAAATCACTGCATGAATGTTTACTTAACACTTCTGTGGAAACCAAATAGTGAAAATTTCATCGAAGGCGATATCGTAGGAACACAAAACAGGCTAAAGTTTAAGAAATTAGCAAAGATCCAGCTGAAATGCCCAAAATTTACTAATCTGAATTAGTAATCACACCAACGCATGTCAATCTTGTCTATCAAAGCTTCAAACTAGCTTTTGCCATGGCCAGAGCGCCCTCATATGTTTGATTTCCTCCAATAAACCCACTCATGTGGACGAAAACACATCCGGGGATCGCAGCCTCCTTCGAGAGCTCCTCATCCCTAAGTCCTCGCCATTGCGATGCTAGAGGCTTTCGGCTCTCAAATCTATCAGGAGCTACCGCCACCGCTTGAACTCGCCAGTGTTTGCTCCTATCATCCTGCACGTTGTTTTTATTTTGATAATAAAATTAGCGACTCTTCTCAGATAAATTTGCAGACAAATTAGCTACACAACTAAAAGTAACGTCAAGGGGGAAAAACATTACAACAGAAGAAAAGAGACACAAACCACTGCAGACCATAAACAAAACCAAAAAAAAAAAAAAAAAACAGAAAATCATTACAATCCAAGAAAAGATAACAAGGACATGAGATTGATACAAGTACCTGATAGAGAACATATTTTATGGGAGGGTCAATCTTCATCTCTTCTTCAAGTTCAAATAAATGAAGTTTCCACTGTAGGGCATGAAAATATACAGATGTCTCAACTAAGGCCAGATATGGATAACAAATCGCTTAAAAACATTTGAAGATGCAATGAAGAAGTTCTAAAACTAATAGCATCAGCATCAGTTATAAGTGACAGCTTATGCCTAAAGTTATTAAATTGGCAGAAACAATACAGCACTGCATACTTACAGGGCAGAATCGAGTCAAAACCATGATTTCTCCACTAGGATCAACACTCCATCTTGCTAAGAGACACTCCATTACAATAGACCGTGCTGGTAACCATGATTTTGCATGAAAACGAACACTCTGAAATTTGGAAAAAGGGTCATCGAAAAGGGATGTGGAAAAATAAATTCCAATAAAATACAACCTCATTAAAGCATTCCCCTTCTAGTTATGTGCTCAGAGATGTGAAAGAAAATGATTAGATAAAGATGTTTGATGTGAATTTACCAAAATAAATAATAGAGAAAATTCTACATATCTGTTAAGTCTTAATGAAAGAAAGACGCACGCTTAAAAACTCACTGCCAGCCAGTTCCATGGCTCGACAAAAGGCTTCATTCTCCTTCTCAGGTGATTGATCGGGATCTATCCAATCCAAATTCAACTTGCCTACCCTTGAAGACAAGTATGTGTTATTCACATATCTTGGAGGCTGTTCCGTATCGTACTGATTGATCCCATTGTCAACAGCATCAATTGCCTGTTACAAGTAACCAATAATGTTAAAAATACAGTTGGACAAACAAAAATGCATGTCAAATGAATTTTCTGAACATTCAAGAAAGCGAAAAGAGTAACTACAAATAACATTTCAATAAAACTTTGAAGAACAGAAACATCTGCAAAATGTGCATCCTTATAAGGGTTTTTGTCTCTTTTATAACATAAGAGGTTTCTCAGTATCTATGAGTCCATTTGAGTTCAAATTCGAATAGAATGAAAAATAAAGATGCAGAACTTGGTCGTACCTCCATAAAGCTTTTGTAAACAGCCAAGAACAACCGATGCACATCTAGGTGGCCTTCATCAACTTGAAGCTCCTTGGCTATTATTTCCTTCCCAAAATGCTACAACCAGATTTAACACAAGCAAAGTTACACACTTGAAAAGCCCGTAGTTCAAACCCTGAAAAAGAGAGAATCTCGTGAAAGTAAATACCTTGTAAACCAGACCGGCACTACTCAGCTTAGTCTTAAACCCATGGCCAAACACCTCCTCGAACCCCTTCTGGTGATGATCATACCGATCCCTACTAGGTTCATATACACCCCCAACATCAAGCACAGCATCCAGACCCTCCAAAACCTAAAACCCTCAAACAAACAATAACAACGACAATAAGAAATCACAAAGTCCTGCAAGAGCTTCCAATTTCCAATCAAGTAACTTCATTTTGCATCAATTTTCCCAAATGGTGAAGGGTTACAAACCTGGGGGTCACGGGTGCGAACGATTTCGGCGTTGGAGAACTTGTCGGTGAGGCGAATCATGAAGCAGCCGAGGGCTTCGTCGCAGTGGAAGCTGCCATTGTGAGTGCCAACTCGCTTAGCTGAAGTAGCGGTAGCCATGAGAGAGCGAGAGAGGTGAAGGCGCAGGTGATGGTGGTGGCTGGGGAAGACGAATGGTAGCGTGTGCTTAAACCCTCTGCCTACTAGCGGAAGCATGCCTTAGCGGGATTTCAACAGTTGGGCGTTATTTTATTTGCACTATTTATTTTTATTTTTGTTTTGTCATTAATTTTGCTCAGCACTATAGTGTACATAATCATTTTGGAATTTGTAAACTCTTTTTTTCAGAAACTATATTTGTAGAAAAAAAAAATTCAGTACAAAATTATATACTTCCTCAGAAATTTAAATACTAAATATCCTTTTGGGAGGGAATTATTGTTTGAGTGTATTCAACTTTTTTTTTAAGTACAAGTGATAATCTAAAGATGTTTCTCACACACACTACTACGGTGTCATGAATTTTCAAACCTGAAGTTATTAGTCTGCAAATTAATGCCCTTTTTAACTAGGTTAGACCCGTTAACATAGTCACTTTCATTTTAGAAAATTTTATGTTAAATCATTCATCCTCAATATTGTTGGTATAGAAAATGAAAAGAAAAAACATCTTAAATTTCATCTCTCAATATCGTTGGTATTGAAAATGAATATGAATATTTAAAAAAAGATAAACAAAGTTCTTAAATTTTAAACAAGAGGTCATTTGAAAGATAATATAACAATATAGCTTAATTGCTTGAAAGAAATAAAGGGGGGAAAAAAAAAAGTTCAGGGTGAGATAAGATATTTTTTGGGCGTAGCCCTTGCAAATGGAAATTGGGGTGAGTATCTTCCTCAAACAAAACATGAAATAGGATAACAAAATCCTCCAAAAATCAGTGATCACCATGCCCTTAACCATCAATCTCACTTGGGTTTCCTCCACAATCCCCATATCTCTCCTCCCAAGAGAACTCATCACAGCATCAAAAACCTGCTCTACAATCTTTCACAGAGCTTCTTCTCCTTCAACATCTCGTCCCCTCATAGTCAAATGCACGAGAAGCACCTCTGGAGAGAGCGGTAGCTTGAAGGACGCACTGAGTGGCATTGTGGGAGAGCAAGTAGAGGAGCTCTTGAAAAGAGAAGAGAACAGGGATTTGCTTGATGGGTTGGAAAAGGCATCTCAAAGGGTAGAGATGGCTAAGAGAGAGCTGGCTGAGATTGAGAAACAAGAACTTGAGGCAAAGCGTGTGAGAGATTATATTAACCAACTTGAAAGCAGGGCTTCTGAGGTTCTCATTCTTCCCAATTCCCATTTTTTATATGCTTTGCTGGGTTTGTTTCTGAGTTGGGTTTTGGTTTTAGATGCCTCTTCTACTTCCTTGAAGTGAAAAACTTACAAATTTGGGATCTTTATGTATATAAATTAATGTTTTCCTAATTTTGTATACTATTCCTGTGGTTGATGTGTGGAAATTGTCAGTTTTATTTGATGTTTAGATAATTGGTTGTTCTGTAACAAATTAAATCTGCTCTATGAGAAGAATTGTGTTCATTTGATTCCTTCTTCTGTTGTTGAGACATTTTATGTTGCTGTTTACAGTTTGTTTTCTGTGAATTCCATATAGCATGATATTGCTTGCACATGGTTGTTCATGAAACGAGTTAATTTTGTTCAAATATAATGACAAGTTATGTGTTCAGTTTATTTGTTATTTTGTTGTTTTGGCATTTGTTGCTGCCACTGATAATAGACTGTTGCGTGCATTAAAGATTGCAGAATGTCAAAAGGAGATATTAGAAGCAAAAGCCATGGTTGAAGAAGCTGAGCGTGCCCTCTCACAAGATGGGGATCAACTTGGAGATGGATATGGATTTTCAGAGACTGGAAATGGGGAAATTGACAAGGATAAAGAGAGATGGCAATCCATAAAAGCAGCTTCTATTTCTGCCCTTGTCGGCACCTTTGCTGGATTGCCCTTCTCCTTCACTCAGGTGTCCAGCAGTTCAGAGCTGATACTCCCTCTGGCAATCACATTTGTTAGCTGTGCACTATTTGGAGTTACCTTTCGATATGCAGTTCGAAGAGACTTGGATGATGTTCATCTTAAGACAGGAGCACCTGCAGCTTTCGGCGTTGTCAAAGGTACTAATTACACCACTATGCAGAACAATTGAAATCTTCAAGCATATCAAACAGTTTTGAAATATGACACCGCATGCATAGTTTTGCCTTGAAATGAAAATGTATTTGCCTTTTGCAGGTCTTGCTACACTGGATGGTGGACAACCTCTTGAGCTAAATGCTGGTAGCTTCTTATCACATGCTTTTGATGGTGCACTGTATGTATCTCAGAGTCTTTTTGTTTTTCTTTCTGCTGCTATTGCCCTGGATTATTGTTTTAAGGCAAGGCTCTTGAGTCCTTTTCCTATCAAGAATCCCGTATCAGGATCCAATTCTAGATGATGTTCTAGTTAAGTAAAGGTGTTCATACTTAGGAGAAATGCAATTTCTTTGTATCAGACTTGCAGAATGTTTGCTGAACACAGTTCTCAATGGTTCTGGTACCCACTTCCAATCACAAAAATACTCATTCAAAAGTGGGCTTTACGTCAAATGTCAATAAAAATAAAAATGTCTATTTCTTGGTAATGTTACTGTGCTTCATTTTCATTCCTCAAATAAAACAACCCAATTAATATATAAAAAACCATGGCCCTTAGCCAACCAGAGTCGAAAATGAAAAAGCCATCCAGAATGTGCGACATGCTAAAAGGACCTATACATAACAAATTCATTTCGATGGTCTGCAAACCGATTCTACATTCTACATTCTTCATGTGAAAGCATCATATGCTAATTCATAACAGTGTGCAGCCAGTAATATCGGACAATTATGGTATCCCTCTCGACTCTCCCTTGTGCGCTGAGCTTGCAGTCGTGGTCATCTTTACTTTAGTAAAAGACAATATCAACATTCACTACATTTTTGTCTGGGCACAAAAGCCACTTTCTGCAATTCAAATTGCTTGCCTGCAACTCCGACGACGGTCTGACCTTCTAGTGTTTGCTTCTTTCATCATCATCCCAATCTTCATTCGAGTGTTCATGATCTTGTAAAGGCTTCTTGGGAACTCCCCACCTCCCAATCTCTTCGCTGGATGGCAGGTTCTTATTTTCTCTTTTCCTCCCCTTCAGATTATATTAAAGTGATTAAAGCTGTTGGCAGATAAGAACAAAAACTATCCAGCATATCTAAAAACTTACAAGGACCCTAAGTAGTTAATACCTCCTCAGAGGTCCCTTCATGCCCAGTCAGATCTTTCTTTCTACTCGTGAATGATGTATGCTTTGCAGCCTCGCTAAACAATTGAAAGCACTGAAGATCTCCATTTTTAATACTGGCTTCCAGCTGCAAGGGAGAAAATGTGGAATCACAAGAATAAGGTTACATGATATACAAACAATTGAATGAACTCACAATCAAAACCCCTCGAAACCATAGCTCTAAACCTTGCCCCCAGCAACCCACCAACAACAAGATACTGCATTCGGGCGTATAGTTTCTCCATGTTAGCAATATATTTCCTTTACTGGGTATAAAGAAGTACTGAGAGGACTTATACCTGGACATGAATAATGCATAGAACAATGCTAGCAATAGGCAGCCAGCTCTCCTCAGGAGACAATGACAAATTCGACCTGATAAACCATGGGAAGTCAAGCAATTACATTAGTACCTAGAACTACATATATAAATCAAAACCCATACAAAATCTTCTGCATAGGATTATCACTATTACAAATCATTGAGCTCAATCATTTGTTGGTGACTGGTATGAGACAAACTTTCCTCATTGTCCACAAAATAAAAAACAATAAGCACAATAAGCTCTCAAGTAGTTCAATTGCCACAGAACATGTAAGCATTCAATTAAGAGTAAGAGAATGAGAATGAAACCTGAGGTAGGGAACCAAGTAGACAAGCGCATACACCGCATAACGCCTTTTCCCGGTATCCAGAAAGGCAAAAATCCAACTCTGCCAAAATTATTCATTCCAACTCAACAAAAATTACAACAAAACCAATCAATAAAAAGTTTAAAACACATAAACAAAAACTTCAATAATTCACACCCAAGAAAAAAGAAAAAAAAGTGTTTTTTACCAGCCAATTGAAGTAGGGAATGAAGCTAACGACGCCCATGACTGCAAACCTGGCATCGGTAGAATCCATAGGCGAACCGCCGCCGCCATCGTCCTCTGGAGTAGTGACCGGAAGCACCAGAGAAGAGAGCATGCAGGCGCCGATGGCTGCAGCAAACGGTGCGTCGTTTGAGAACTCCGCTCTGCACGTTCTGTATCTGGTGCCGATCTTCTTCCTCGTGTTTGGGGATTTGTTGCTTTTGGAAAGGAAAGAGGGTTTGAGGTTGCAGAGCTGAGAGGGATGAGGCGGTGGTGGTTTCAGACGGTGGATAGTAGAAGAGAAGTGGATTGAAACCATGGTTTTGGCTTGGGGTCGTCAGAGCTTACTGCACCATTTGCATAGCTCAGCTGAGTTCGATCACCTCGAGTCTCGCGCGTTTTGGGAAAGAGAAACTAATCGACGGCGTTTTTTCAAAAGGAAAAAGAAAAGAAAAGAAAAGAGAGAAAATATCGTTTACTAATTCCTCTCAAACGACACGCCGTTTGCGTGGACTTTGCCTGCTATAGCTTTCCGTTAATTCTTTGTTAATTTGAAAAGGGTATAGTTTTTCTGCAATGTTTTGTTAATTTGATAAGAGCAAGATTTTGTCCCAATTTTTTGTTAATTTGCAGTACTCGTGTCAACATAAATTTAACAAGAGAACATTATATTTAGAGATTAACACCAACTTTCTTCTTTTCTTATAAATTTTTACACAAAGATAATACGGGAGTTGCAGATTTGGGATGCATTCAAAATCCTATATTTCTAAAGAAAGCAAAAAATGAATAGTTTGTGGAAGCGTACATTGGAATAGGAATAGCGCAATTAGAATAAATGAAATAATAAACAGCATTACGTTCTACCGCCATCATATACAAGCTCATAAATCCATTTTGACAAAAATAATTATGCCACAATGTCTGTTTTAACCTTATAAATATAAAATACACCCCTATTTATTATATATGTATATAACTGTAGAACCAATTTGACCACCAGTCCAGGAGTTAGATCGCTACAGAGAAGCACCTATTTTCCATTTTTGAACAGGACAAATCACATCCGGATGAATCCATAAGCTCGATTATTACTTGTCTGAATTCTGAAGTGGCCGACATCCTTGAGGGAACTTATTAGGTACAGTGGGAGAAGTGATTCAGGAGTGATTCAGGAACATCAAATTGTTACCTTCTCCATGCATCTACTTTTACCGGCAGCCAATGAACAATTCCCGTTCAGCATAGAGAAAAAAAATTTGTTGGTGAGAACACATTCGGCACGATCTACCGCTCATTGGCCGGATGTACATGGATTCACTTTACACTAATCACAACTTTGGGTTTTCAGGCACCCCTTATCTTCCGTCCCCATTTTCTTCCTGCCCAGATACAGCATTCAGCTGTTGCTGTAACTGTCACCAGATAACCAACTCATTAATGAAAAACTATATGCAATCAAATAACCAGCAATAATGGCATGCATGGGAACCCATCACTACCAACTGGTCCAACTCAAACTAACTTGAACTATACCATTTTCTCAAACCCTCGTACTCATACTAGACTCGACTACAACATTATGCATTCTTTCTTCCTTCAACCATATAAGGCACGAAAACTGTAATTTTGAACCCTTGAGCAACTCACTTGAATGTGTCTCATCTTTTCAGCAGTCAGTTCATCACTCAAGTTGTTCATCCTAGAGAGAGAGAGAGAGAGAGAGAGAGAGAGAGAGATAGAGAGATAGAGAGAGAGAGCATTAGACAAACTTATATGAAACCAGGAAAAAAACACAGAAAAGGACTTCAAAGGCATTCAGTTTAAACTTAAGATGACTAACCTAGCTTGAAGCTCAGAGACCTTGAGGAGCAATAAACGCTCCCTCTCAGAAACTGCAGCTTCGACCTGTTGGTTAAACAGAGTAGAAACGTGATGAGTCGATAAAGCTAATGACTTATCATGATATCAGTCCAATAGAGTTTTGTCATGAACCAAAAAAAAAAAAAAAAAAAACATAAAGAAATCTGCTTTTCCACAGTATATATCACATAAATTGATTTAGTAAACAAGTCCAGTTCAAAATGAACTAAGCTAACAGTTATTTTTTCCTCAATCAGTCAAAGTTGATGGAATTCTGTCAAATAAACAGTCAAGTAAACTACCATTTGGAAAAAAAATAATAAGAAGAAGATGCTAAGAACGAAATTTATATCATTCCCATTATAGTAGTCATATCCACATCAGAACAATCACGGTGACAAAATAAAATATACTTACACTTCCATTGGTCTCAGAACTGCGGGGCAGTGGAGGCAACTTTCCATTTTGAGTACCTGAGACAAAAATGGAGTACCATACTAACTGGTTCAATGCCTCCTTACTGATAGACAATTAATTTCAAGTATCAAACTCATAGATATTTCACTCACCTTCTACTGCCTCAGCTGGTTGCAAGGTGCTCAGTAAATTCATAATTATATCCTGCAATCAAAAGAATAAACAAGGACACTCCTTAGCTTCAGAAATAAAATTCTTCAGGTCAAATATCCACTATCTATGTTGTACCAAATTTGTTCTTTACCTGTTGAATCGACGTCTGCTGAAAAAGATTCTGAAGGTGAGGCAAGAGAAGTGATGCAGGTATGTTGCTGTTGTTCAACTCCTTGGCAGACGGAGTGGTAGGCTGAAACATAATGAAATCATAAATGGACAAATACATTTCAAGCTACCACAGTCTTAAGTTAGTGACTGGACCTTCTATGTTGTCATAATAGATATTGAATATGGGGAAAAAACTATTGGCACTATGCCACTACCTAATGTTCATCGAATAAACACAGAGACACGGATATATGAATATGTGCACACACACATACAATTTAGATCTCCCAGTTATCGGTGAGCATTAAGACCATGCTCACCACCGTTGGATCAAAATCTACGGCTGTTATCCAAATAAATTAATTTATTATTGAATAAATTTCAGCCATTGGATTAGAATCCAATAGGTTGAAAAGTTCGAATTTTTATGTTCATTAGTGAGTAAGATAAAGATATCAAACACACACACACACACACACACACACACACACACATATGTATCATGTGTGTATGTATGGATGTTTCTGTACACAACTATCGTTATGTATACACAGAGAGAGAGAGAGAGTGGGGGTGGGAAGGAGAGAGATTACAACACAAACCATTTGCCTGGATTCAAATACCCAATCACCAACGCTTGCTGACTTTCTTAGAGGTGATCCCTAAATAATAACAAAAGAGAACGTGAATTAGAACTGAACAAATTACTTGAGAAAGGGTTAGGAAAATACTGGCTACCTACCTGTGAAGATCGACGAGGTATTGTACTTGATGGAATATCCTATGGCAATTTTTTTAAGTCAGTGATTGTAAAAAATAGAATAAGCATACCATAAGAACAAAGCCTTACCTTTACAAGATCTAAATTTTCTGATGTCACTGAAAACCTCCCCTTAATTTGCACCAAATTAGCCTTTGACTTGTCATCCAAAGAATCTCTAAAACCTATTAAAGGTGAAACACTTAGCGCTACAAGAATTCTGGGCCCAATGTACTCATAACAGTAGAAAGAGTTGCATTTTTAATTGTCATCTCTAAAAAATAATGGACATCTTCATTACCTCCAGAAGATTTTATAGGAGCTGATAAACTGTTTGCCGAAGCTCGATTTGGAAGCATCAGTGGACCACTAAAGCTTGGTGTTCGTCGTACTTCACATTTAGCTTTATCAATTGCCGGTTGATTTTCATTCTCACTCCTAAAGATAACAAAGCATCAGGCTCTTATCCCTTGAGAGAGAGAGACAACACCAATAGCTTCAATTTTGGAGCATTATTTAACCATGACAAACCTTTCAAAGATGCGAGCCCTTTCTGATACTGAATGACTAAGCACAGCACCAGGTGTGAGTGGGCCACTCTGCGTTTGACGACTTTTCACCGATAGATTTTTATTCTTGGCCTGTACCATGTCTTTTTCTGATGTAGATGCTGTTGCCTCAGAGCTTGATTCATTTTTCTTCCAGGCTGTTTTCTGCTGGCCACCAGATTCCAGTATATTACTTTCAAGAACCTTGCCTTTTTTGTTCAAGCTTTCAACCTGTTGTGCCTCATAATCATTTACTTCTTTGTATTCCGTCCAATATGGTTCACTATTTTCGTTCAACTTCCCCAAACTGGATTGGCAACCAGTTGCTTCCTGCTAGCATAAAAACAAAAACAAAACAGAACAAACAAAAAAAATTATTTTTCTGCATAAGAATAAGATATTTAAAAGAAAAGACCGGCAACGTGCACTATCACCAAAAAAGAAACTAAAATCTTATACTGCACTAAGAATAGCATGACAAATGTCTCAAGAATAAAAGGAAATTGATGACCTTATAACTAACAACGGATTTCAACTTTTCATCTTCTTCCATCATTTCTGGAATATCATCATCATCTCGCACCTAGCAAAAACAAAGGATATTAATTCAGATTCACTCGCCAATATAGAAAACAAGGAAGCTACTGCCCAGAGATACCACCATGCTGATAATTGCTAAATACTAATACGTGGCATACCAGGGATGCTTGGGCTTTTAAATCCTCAACATCAAAGTTCCAGGCGCTGACTCCTCGCTGGTACTCACTCTGATCAAGGAAAGACAATGACACCACTAAAGATTAGGGCAAAAGAAATAATAAGGCACACATTAGCTGTCAAGTTGGTATAAAAAAAGCTTTGGATATGAACATACTTGACTCTGTTTAAGTCAGTTTTATGTGAAAAAATAACAGCATTAAGAGATGTCTCAGACCTGTGATATTGCCTCTTGCTCTGCTGAAGGCATTTTCTTCAAAGCCAGTTGTGCTGCATCTTTGAGCTGCGATATTCCCATATTTTAGCAATTCATAAAATAAGAATACTAACACATGTCAAAGACCGAAAGCAAGGAAGCGATATAAAAATGGAGTGACAGCTAACCTGGAGTGCTTTTACACGATTCCAAAGTGGTGGCAAGTCTGTAAACAATTTCTTTATAGAAAGCTCTGGAGGTTTTGCGTTCTTGAAAAAGGAGTGTTTCAATAATTTCTCTGCTGTTGGTCTCTTTGTTTGATCTTTTACCAAGCACATTGCAACCATTTCTTTAAAAGACTGATCACGACTGGAAATCCTCCAATTAGAATATTATTCTGTAAGCGAAATACAATACAGGGCAACAACTACACTTGAAGCCTTGGACTACTTACATGCCTTTTAATAACGCACAATGTACTAATAAATGATTTGCATGCATCAAACACATATGCGTTAATGTCACTCTATCTAGAAAGAAAACCAATACCTTAGAGAACTTTTTATCACGATCATAATCAAGTCCTGGAGGGGCATTCTGTATGGTCATGAGGAGAACCTGTGAGAACAAACAAAAAGAGTTTGACGTGTCAGAGGTTTTACTAAAGAACCACTATAGAGGTTGCAGTCAAGTTCAATCCTGGTAACATAAGTACCTTCATTGGAGGGTACTTTGAAAATGGTGCATGACCATGGGCCAACTCCAATGCCGTTATACCAAATGACCAAATGTCAGCCCTGTAAAGAGATCAACCAACAGAAAATTAAGAAATAAGCACATAGGACCCTTTTTTCGAATTATACAGTACAGCTCGGAATTTATCATTTCCTCCAAAAGTTAAGTGAAGAAGTTAGCTTTCAAAGCAGATAATACATTGAACAATTGCAAGAAATAGGCTACGGCATAAAATAAAACTCACTTGGAATTGTATCCACTTCCTGGTTGCAATACCTCTGGTGCCATCCTGGAAAGCAAAAACCAAGTTTTAATCTCAAATACATGGATAATAAAGCAGTTAGCATAACATGTGGCACCAAACCAGGAATTAAGTAATAATTTATGTGACTTAAAAACTCACCAGCATGGCGTTCCTACGAAAGTGTTTCTTGAGCGTTGCCTATCAGCTGCATCAAACAAGCAAGCTGAAACACCAAAGTCCGCAAGTTTCACCACCCCATTAGTATCAAGTAGTATGTTTCCCGCCTGCAGCAAAGACAGTAAAACAATCAAAAAGTAAGAACCTCCAAACAAACTTATGACAATGAAACAGAAAGGAAGGATACCCGTAAATGAAACAAACCTTAACATCTCGGTGAATATGACCTTGTTTATGAAGGTAAACCAGAGCCTTTAGGGTTTCCTTAAGGATAGAACCGATCGCAGACTCCTCAAACCCATCCGGATATGCGATTTTCATGAGGTGCAAACAAGAACCCTCTGCCATGAATGGCATGATCACCCAAAGGTTTCGCTCGACAACAAATGAACAATACGCCTTTACAACATTTGGGTGATCTATCAAGCTCATCGTTTGCGCCTCCCTCCGTATATCTTCCTATGAAAGAATACAAGCATAATATATCAAATAATGGGTTATGCATTTTCACCCAAAAAAATAACGGGTTATGAATCAGCTACAATACTGGAAACAGTAGAACATGGGTTTTCTTCAGCAATATTCATTTCAAAGAGAGTACTTCAGCGACTAAGATAATAGCATTTGCAAAAGTTGTGATTTGTGCTCATCAATACAGACCGTTGAGGATCTGAAGCATAAATTAAAACCAAATTAAACCCTACACCAATTAAAAAATGAAAGTCCCCCGATTCCTAACTAATTCCGCATTCACAAATCAAGCATTCAATTTCACAAATCGAAGTCCAATCTCAAACCAAAGCAAAGATCTTAAGCTCATATCAAATCTAGCTTCACTCAGGAACCAAACAGCTGAAAATGATCCCCCAAAGTTCGTTAACAACAATAAAATTTAGATTTTGAAACAAGCAGAGCAATAAGAAACTGACGAAATTGCTGCCGCAGCGATCGAGATCCAAACATTTTACAGCGACGACTTCATTGAAAGGGAGATAGATCGCTCTGTACACTGTAGCACTGGCGCCATAGCCAACCTCTTCCAGAAGCTTGTAGTCGCTGGGGTTCGCAGAGTGAGACCTGGAATTGGCTCCCATCCTCCCCATGCTCCTCCTCTTGGAGAAGAAGCGACTAGCGAGGACTTGCGCTTTGGCTATACCTGAAACAGAGTTGCGTGCCGTTTTGAGGCTATGGGCTCTGCGTTTCGATGATATTATATAAACTCGTTGACCGCCATGAGAAGCGAAAAGGAAAAGGCGATAGAGAGTGAAGAAAGAGAAGAGAACTCGGAGCAGAACTTGGCTTGTGAATTCACTGAAATGTGAGGTGCTGACGTGTCGGAGGCTGTAAAGGGTGATGGGGATGTTGACACGTGGATGGGTCATTACAGGGGACGGCTGGGACCCGCGCCCTCGCTGGGTGTCTTTTGGACCTTTGGTGAATTTTTATTGTTTTTGTAATTTTTCGAGGTGGCTCTGTGGCTGAGCTGAGCTATCAATAGTTTTGTTGCTAATTATTATTAATTTTCAGACAAACCCTTATTTTTGGGAATTATGATTTTGAATTTCTTGGCCAGATTTCTTGCTTTGTCCGAAATGTATTATTATTTTATTTATCTTTTTTAACGAAAAATTACGGGAATGACATGCTGCCTTCCATTGATTAGAAGATTTAATTCGATTGATTGAACGTCATTAGATCATCAAATTAGAGGAAATTTTTTTTTTTCTTTTCAAGCACAATTTTCCAACAAAAAATGTGAAGTTTATTTCATGCTTAACTGTTGCATTTCAATGGAAAAAACTTCCCCAATTTAAAATGTTCTTATGATTATTTACGCTTGTTGACATTTGGTATGATTTTTTAACTAAATGAATCATACACTGTACATGCGATACATGTGTAATGCAATAGCGATTTCATGATGGCCGTTGTTATCATTCTCCAGCTAGATAGGCATGATGATAGAACGACAGAGATAACCGAAATGGAGAATAACATGGAGTACTTGTATAGTTGTACTGTCTCGTAGGCTACGGAATTGTCAAACTCCTCTAACTATTAAGCATGTTCATGTGTTGGTGGTTTGCTCACTTGCTCATTTTCCCTTTGGTCGACCAGGAAGGGCTTTTATTGGTCTTGTCAATTGTAAGGCTGGTGTCCCTCACCATCAGATAATGATACACAAGGGGTAGGCTGGTGTCAATGTTTGCCCATCCAATGTTTCATATGCACAAAAGAACAACATATCATCAACTTTAAATGATCTTTAATTGACATGCAAGGAGCTCATTAAATCTTGTACATGTACCAAAGAACATGTTAGATCAACTATGTTCTCTTAATTTGATGTGTATTCATTACAACCAGTTATTATGATCAACGATATTAAAGGAAAAGAGATTCGTACACATGACATTAAGTGCATGAATATCTCCTCTTAACCATTTAAGTTACAAACTTTTTATATGGACGTAACCTAACTCGAGCGAATCATATTGTATAGCACTTTTACGAGTTTAGTTTCATTTCGTTGACCGATCTTTCGTATTATCAATGTTGTCCCCCTAACATTACTCAACCTAAGATACCTAGCATGTAGGTACATACCCTAGAGGTAGAGAGGATAGAAAACATAAAAGTTAGTTTTAGTCATGTCTAAAGATAAGCTCGTCAACTAGGCACTTGCCAAACACAAAGGGATTGAGGAAAGGATATTATTTTTTTTGGTGAAACCCAAGGCAAAAAGTTTATATGATTGAAGCCCAAGGATGGAAAAGGCTTTAATTGAAAACACAACACAAACAAGGGATATTGAAATCTTCTATAACTAACTTCCCACAATAGAGAAATCTAAGCTGTGATGTGATTAGATGACTTGACCCCATTTTCTCAAAAACGAAATTAATTAAATTCATTGAAATCATTATGACCTTTACTTCTTTTGGGTCTTTGCCATTGAACTCTCAACAACGTGTCAAAATTTCAAGATTTGAAATTACCAAAAACCCATTGGGCTTAAAATAATCTTCTGCGTCTTAGTGTTTTGGCAGAGGCTTTGGAAACAAAGTAGCCGACGCCTAAACACATGACCCAAATACCCACATCAACGGCCCATCTCACTCCTTCCATATCTACCTCTAACTCCATATCCTCTCTGTCCACCTCACCACCCACCTCCGAATTTCCACCGTCCGATCCACATTTACAACAACAGCCGTCCGATTCATAATCCACGTCTCCCTCCTCCGGAATCTCCTCCAGCAGCTTAAACCCGCAGTTCCGGTGCTTTTTTGTTTTTTTAACCACCATTCTCACACTCTCAATCATCGCCACGTGTCCCTCCACGGCCACGCAGACCTGCGCCTCAGCTATCTCCGTCGCGACGCTCTCGCTCTCCAGCGCGCACTTACACTCCAATTTCCACTCTTGCCCCTCATCTTTCCTGAAACTGAAAGTTCCCTTCAGCACCTTCTCTTCCCTCAGATAAACCTCGAACCGGATCCCATCGCCGGCCTCGACCCGCTCCCGGGATCCGAATATCACTTCCCCGTCCTTCACCTTGGCATTCACGACCCGGTAGAGGGTGAGGAATGCCGGCGTATCGGGTCGGATCTTCGACCCGTCGATCTCTAGCTCGTTCTCGTTAATCCGAGGAAGAAACGAAAGAGTGAGGGATTCGGGTAATGGTGGCCGGGTATTCAGACCCGAAAACCGCAGATAGAAAGCCCGAATCTTCAACCGGTCTTTCCTCGGTTGAAATCCGTGGTAGTCAGTCGATCTACACATCTCGTTCTCCGGAGTATTTGACCCAAGTGAGATTCAAATAAGATGCATTGAAGGCGTGGGTATTTATACAGAGGGGGTGATGCGGGTTTGGTTCGGGTTTCCGGGGCAGGCAGCACACGGTTTATGTGATGATGACGTGGGGAAGACGACAAAAAAGCACCAAGGTTTCTGAGATATTTCTGCGTGCTCGATGTACTGAGGACGAGCGATTGAGGTAATGGTTGACGGCTGTAATGTGTTGATGCGAATAATGATGAGTTGTGAGGGGATTGGATGGTTTGGGAAGGTGCATGAATCCATGTACATGGTTTTTGTCTTGGTCTGGTTTTGGTGGTATTTTATGCCACTCAATTTGTATTCGAGTTCAACAAGAAACATTTGGAAACGGACGAGAGAGTTGTGATACTTTTGGCTCTTTTGGCAAGTTGTGACATGTATTATTATTTTTTTGGCTCCATTGACCTTTTATTTATTTCTTTATTTTGCATAATTTATCTCTTAATTTCTGAAGGAAAAAAATAATAATAATAGCTATCGTTCATAAAGGTTTACCTATTGAACTTTCGGTTTTATCGATGTTCTTCAACAATGGACTCCCATATCTCGGGGAGTGATTGCCACAAACTCGACATGTCTCAACAAAGAGAAACAATACTTATCACAAAGTCAATATGGTTACGAATAAACTTGCTAATTTATCGCCAACAATTGCTAATCTTAGAGTTTTACCTTTCCAATCAAGAAAACGAAACTTTGAATTTGGTTGAGTGTTTGATAAGGAAAAAAGAACAATGTAAGTTGAATACGTAGTGACCAAAATTAGTGCATTGTACAAGTTATGCATGTGAATATATATTACTTGCCAACATGAGTTGACCCCTAAGTTGTTTTTTTTTTTTTTCCTTAAATAAGGTACAAGTGCAGTATGTTGTTGGCTCATGGCTGCACAGTCTCCCAAAAAATGAGTTGACCCTCAAGTTTAAAGGGACAATTAACAATATCATGGGTGTTCAACTTTAGATCCAGCCCAAACTGAATTAATAATACTTCCACCTCCCAGGCCTTTTTCATTTTGTGGGTGATGAAGTACAACAACAGCAACGTCATCAGTATTCTAGACCCAATATTATTGCTGCAGCCACACAGTAAAGAGTCAGCACATAGAGAAAGTCAGCAACAGTGGCTTGACATCTGGCAATCTTGCACCTTGACAGCTGTTCCTTTGTTTAGTACTCTGTTTGATGGTTTAAGGAGAGTTGTTTATGATGCTAAGCCCAATGTGTCAGCTTAAACAAAGGTGCAATAATGCCATTATTGAGATTAATTACGGGACTTTCCCCTCACTTTCTTCTAATTTCTCCTAAGCTAAAGGCTATAGTTTAGCATATTTCTTTATGATATCATAATAGACTATTTACGGGAGTTATGGATCGAGTTTCCACAAAAAATGTATGTGGTGATAATTATACAAATGGGTCCTATCCTATGCATATGTTACATGGGGGTGGGAGAGATTCGGGACACTTGGAGGACGGGTGAAATGTCAAGTCTTCTCCATGAATTGTTGGTTTTAGGCTTGGAGTTCATCACTAAGAACATGCTTGTCCTTCTTGTTGTGGTTTCAATCAATTGCAGCCCCACACTCTTACCTTTTGCTTTCTGAAGCTGGAGAACAAGAAAAATACCAAAGCCTACCAAGAAGTGTGGTGCACAAAAGCCTGCTCCATGATCTCTATGGTTATAGCAATAGCTATAGCATGCCTAGCCCAAAATGAAAAAGTGGAGGCAGGGACCATAGCAGCCATTACCCCAAATATTCTGAACCAGTATACTAGAAAAAGTCAAGCTCAAAGTAAAAGGGATGATATATATATATATATATATATATGTATCTGCTGTTAGTGCAAAAGAAAGTTACAGCTTTTGAGTGTGACTGAGTTGCAATCCCATATCTATTTGTTGAAGATCACCATAAGATTGGTCAAGGCTCCACTAAAGTCATCGTAACTATGATTACAAAAGCCACTTTGGATGAAGATTTCTCCTCCATTTTCTCATTTTAATCAACTATTGCATATGGGTTTTTCAACCCACCTTGAGATCTCAATTGAAAAGTTGTAAATATGGTAGGAATATAGTTGATTTAAAAATATATGGGATATGTACTGATCAATATCCAAACCAAATAGAACCAACACCTATTATACATGTCTCCAAGGACTGATTGGATAGGCTTACAATGTCCCTCAATTTGGACTTGCCCAAAAATAAAGCAAACATATTTGATTATTTAAATAATAATAATAATAATAAAAAGGAGTAAACATATTGGATTGGGACCCACAAACAAGTCATAATAAGTTTGTGTGATTTTTCTTATACAAATGATATTGAAAGCAGAACATGACTTTAAGTGCACGTGTAACTAGTCTAAACCACTTGAACTACAAGCTCTTTACGTAAGAAGCTTGTACTTCTTTACAGCATCTTACAAACTTTTGTTAGTCAGCTGATCTTTCAACAATTATTGGCAACCTTATAATATTGGGAACTTTTGGGATGACCTCAACAAGTTGATTATATGTACACACATGCATACAAAATCTTGAAATGAGGCCATGCCCAGTTAGACCTTCCTCAAAGTTTCAACATGGGTACCCACCACTGTAAATATTCTATATTTCTATTGGTGATCTTTTGAAGAACAGAACAAAATGTTTCCATGATTTGATGAAGTACAGATGCTTTCAAAAGCTAGAAATAAAAATTAAGTCGGCAAGCATAATGCATAAGCCAATATTAAGTCGTGTATATCTAAGCCATATCCGTTTGTTTTTTGGTCGAAGAAAAAGATGGAGAAGAAAGAAATGCATCAAGCCATCATTGAAGCTTAATTAAATAGTCAACCTGAGATTATGGGGTCTGAGGTTTCAATCAGTGGAAGTTTTTTGTCATCTTTTTTCTGGTGCCAAAGGTGTCAAAGCCACGTGCAGGCACGGTGCCATTGCTGAATGTTCCAAAAACCACAGCTGGGTTGAGTGTGCGTGTGCAGACCTCACGGCCATTGCTTTTTTTCCACAGGGGACAAAGAACGCCCTCCCTCCATTCTCATTCACAGGTGATCCTCCCTGCACTGATTAGCTTCCTCTCAATTTCTTTTCTGATTAGGTTTGCCAAGGAAAACTTTGATCATCTGTGTCTTTTACTTAATGATTCAAATTTAATGTTGACAAGTAATTGCTGGATTTGATGTATTGATCAAGCATATAATGAGGACATTGTTATACAAAAACAAAGACTAGCTTCACATGTTATGTCTACAGAACCCAATAAACCAAGCAAAATGTACAGAGAGTGGCACATAAAATATATGTATAAGTCATAAACTTTTAGACTTGTACTTTCTCGAGCTATACAATTCTAATTATTTTATGGGTCGATTAAAAGGTCGTCGTGTGTATATATTTATAGAATCGAATAAAAGAGTTGAACATATGAGCATTTCAGTGGGTGAAATAGTAAAAAAGTGAGCGAATTATTTAACTTTTAGTTCGACCGTCAAAAAAATATTACTCGTTAAAACGAGTCATTTGATGTGATTTTGCTTATGTGAAAAAAGGATACGTAGAAGCGAAACTCTATGATTGTCAAATGCAAAGGAATCTTCTTGACTTTTATGACCCATCATGCTCAAGAAACAACACCAATGTTTTGTTTTGTTTTTCTTCGGCAGCTATCATTTCCTACTAAAAAAGGGGTGTTGCTTGACCCACAAATGTACAACTTACAGATTCCCAATGGTCCAATTTAACCACTTCATTTCATGGAGAGTAAAGGATAAGGTCAGCTAGCAAAGCCAATGCTTGTGAAGTAGGCAATCATATATATGGTTATAGTTGTGATCAATATTGTAATTCATTTCCCACCTCTATATCAAGCACTTTCTGCCTTCCTAGCACTTCAAAAATCTTATTTATTAGTTGGTACTTTTGCAAGTGGTTGATTTATATATAAACTAAAGACATATCAGATATTTTTACCGTTAGGTGTGGAATTTCCATTGACGAGATGTATTTATGTGCTTTTGGAATTTGTGGGCTAGTGTGAATATATTGAGGAAGAGGATAGCCTGTCTGATATCAGTTGCTGAATTGTGGGCTACATATTCAGGAAGGCAAACACATGCATATTTTCTGGCTGTCCTGTTCAGTACAAAGGGTCTAAATTATCAGCTAAACAAAAAGACAAGGACCAACATTTGTCAAGATTTATGTGATTTCTATAGCCAATCCAGTCCCATCATCCATTGCAGTAGCTACCTAGAAGGGAAGGATTGAAATAAAAGAGCTCCAAGGTGATTTCATCATGCATTGATTCCTTTTTAACCTTTTTTTCTTTCTATGTGTACAACATCTTCATGCTAGAAGTGGCAAGTTATTATTTAGATTTTATCCCATTTTCTCTGTTTGCCTAACAAATAAGCGGACCCCCAAGAAGTGGCAAGTAAATACCTTGCTGGGTTCTTACAAAGGACTTGCTGTAATTTGAGTAGTGCAGAGACAGTAAAACTGAAAGCCATCGGCATGGATTTGGAAGCAAGAGAGAAGAAGGAGATTGAGAGAGAGGACGTGGAAGACGAGACAGTAATCGAACCTGAGGAGTTAGCTGGGACAATCCTTCCATGGACAGAGCAGATAACGGTACGGGGAGTCGTTGCAAGCATAGTGATTGGAATGGTGTACAGTGTGATAGCCATGAAGCTAAACCTCACAACTGGGATTGTTCCTAACCTCAATGTCTCTGCTGCTCTCCTTGCCTTTGTGTTTATCCGGACATGGACAAACCTGCTTCAAAAGGCAGGATTTGAATCAAGACCCTTCACCCGGCAAGAGAATACTATGATACAGACTTGTGCAGTTGCATGTTATAGTATTGCTGTGGGAGGTATTTGGCTTTCACATATTAAACTAAGCTTTGTTATTAGTTCTCTTTTCTTCTTCTTTAAGTTGTTCTAATTTATAATTAATCTTAATCATTATATATCTTTATGCTTTTGGGATACGCAGGTGGATTTGCATCCTATCTCTTGGGATTAAACAAGAAGACATATGAGTTGTCCGGGGTGAACACAGAGGGAAACTCTGCATCTGATGTCAAGGAACCTGGGCTTGTTTGGATGACTGGTTTCCTTTTTCTAGTCTGCTTTGTTGGCCTTTTTGTCTTAATTCCTCTCAGGAAGGTATTTCTATATTGGTCTTTTAGTCTTCAGTTTCTTGTTCAACTTTTTCTGATATATATGATTTCTTTTGCCTTGAACTTTGAAGTAGATTTTTTTTTAAGGGACTTTCCTTCCTTCACAGATCATGATAGTTGACCTGAAATTAACATATCCAAGTGGTTTGGCAACTGCTGTTCTCATCAATGGCTTCCACACTCAGGGAGATAAGATGGCTAAGTAAACATCTTCCACAAGTACTCTTCTTTTTCTTCATAGAAAGACATGTTAGAATCAAACCTCAACAGAAATTTCTGACCATTTGCAGGAAGCAAGTGCATGGCTTCATGAAGTACTTTTCAGTCAGCTTCTTGTGGGGATTTTTCAAGTGGTTTTACAGTGCCAAAGAAGAATGTGGATTCGCCCAATTCCCCACATTCGGATTGCAAGCTTGGAAACACACGTACGTATCAATGGATTTTCTTCAATCACTCTTTTCCCTTGCTTCTGCTAGCTGTAACTGATCCTTTGCAAATTGTGGCTACTATTGATTGCAGATTCTACTTCGATTTTAGTATGACGTTTGTTGGAGCAGGCATGATATGTTCCCATCTAGTAAACTTGTCCTTGCTTCTTGGATCTGTGCTCTCTTTCGGAGTAATGTGGCCGCTTCTTGGCCAGCTCAAGGGACACTGGTTTTCTGAGAGTTTAGATGAATATGACATGAAGAGTTTATATGGTTACAAGGTTTCCCTCAACCCTTTAAATTTCTATCCACTTTGTCCTTGTCTTGACAAAAACTTCCCTATCACCGGTTGTATACAATAAATCATATGTCTGTCTCTCTCATCCACGCGATGAGAGAGAGAGAGAGATTTATGATTGTACACGACCGGTTATCTCATACTCACTGACTCACTGTTTTCCATAAACCCCTTTTCAGGTTTTTCTATCGGTTGCTCTAATCCTTGGCGATGGACTTTACAATTTCATCAAGATACTGATTTCAACCATCGTTAACATTCATGACAGAATGAAAAACAAGAATCTCAACTTGGGTAATGAGAGCGGCCTTACAATTCCCTTTCACCAAGAATCTTAATATGTTATTTAGTTAACAGTTATATTAGTGGTTCTCACAGAGACGCACTAAAGTTTTTACTAATCACCAACATTAACTCTATGACATATCCACTTCTCTTCCTGCAGCTCTGGATGGCCAGGTGAAGCCAATTGAAGAAAAACAAAATGAAATCTTCCTCAGTGAAAATATTCCCATGTGGGTTGGAGTTGCCGGATATGTTGTCTTCTCCATAATTTCCATAATCGCTATCCCGATGATGTTCCCGGAACTTAAATGGTATTATGTCATTGTAGCCTACATGCTTGCTCCATCTCTTGCATTCTGCAATGCATATGGAGCTGGTCTTACTGATATAAACATGGCCTATAACTACGGAAAAGTTGCCCTCTTTGTGCTAGCAGCATTGACCGGAAAAGAACACGGTGTGGTGGCGGGGCTTGCTGGGTGTGGCCTCATCAAATCAGTTGTTTCTGTGGCTTGTATTCTGATGCAGGATCTCAAGACAGCCCATCTAACTTTCACCTCTCCTAGAGCAATGTTTGTGAGCCAAACCCTTGGCACTGCGTTAGGCTGTGTCACAGCTCCTCTCAGCTTCTTCTTGTTCTACAAGGCATTTGATGTGGGAAACCCAAATGGAGAGTTCAAAGCGCCTTATGCGTTGATCTACAGAAACATGGCAATTCTAGGTGTTCAAGGCTTCTCGGCGCTGCCTCAGCATTGCCTGCAGCTCTGTTATGGCTTCTTTGCTTTCGCAGTGATAGTTAACCTGGTTCGAGATTTTTCACCCAAGATTGGAAAATATATGCCACTTCCCATGGTCATGGGTGTGCCATTTTTAGTTGGGGCTTACTTTGCCATTGATATGTGTATCGGAAGTCTGATCGTTTTCACATGGCACAAGCTTGACAGCAAGAAGGCTGTGCTGATGGTTCCGGCAGTTGCTTCCGGATTAATTTGTGGGGAAGGGCTGTGGACTCTCCCAGCTTCAGTTCTTGCTCTGGCCAAAGTAAAAGCACCCATGTGCATGAAATTTTTGGGTTCCTAGTTTGAAGGGATTTACAAATGTGGTCAATGAGAAATGGTGAAAAGGGCACTTCATAGCGATAGATAGTTTGATTCTAAAAAATGTGACAGGATGTTATTTAGTACGAGGAAAATGGTAAGAAGTTGTATCCCTAAACAATAAAAAATTTCTCCTTGTCCCCATCCCACTTTGGTGGGCGATTGACCACCACTTAACAATATTCCTCTACAATTTTACTTTTGTTGAATGGGGATAGTGGCTCACAGCCTCATACGAATTGGTGCGATATTTTGTGATAAAACGAAAAAACTCTTCCTAGAAACACCTTCATGTCTTTGAGAAAGCCTTCAGTAGGGCATATCGTATACCCTTCATGGTGTGCAAGGAAGCGCATACGTTTGCTATGCCGGTGACACTCGTGATAATCGGCTCTCTTTCATACGGAGAGCAGCCAGATCCAGCTCAATGCGAATGGTGCTCAGTTAAAGGATGAGATACAGACATCAAAAGAGAGATAAAAAGAGTTGCAACTGTATGTAAATGTCAGTTTTCCTTTTAGCTTTCTAGAGATAGAACCACCAATTGAGTAAAATAATCTGACCATTCAGAGAAAAAAATGTATTGAACGTATCCAAATTTTATAATATACAGATTTTATTTGAACAAGTCATCCTCAATACAAAAATTATACATCACTCAAAACAAAATCATGGAACTGGTGATACATTTAAAAAATAAATAAATAAAAAAATCAGCCTGTTGTAATACCTGCCAGAACCTCACTCTTACCCCGCGCATAGATTGTGTAAACTAGACGGATTGCATCAAGCCATCCGTCAAGGAACTCCCATGAATCAGCAACCTGGAGGTTGAACATTCACGTTAGAATGGGTTTTTAATATAAAAAGGCAATGTTTTCTGCGCACTTTTTATGCACTTGACAGAATGCCAATACAATTTTAATGATTTGTCGACATTTTCTAATCATCATTCTACTCATATAAAGGATTTCTCTGTAACAAAAGGTGTTCCTTACCAGATAGACAGGTCCATGAATTGTATCAATGCAGAGGCCTGCACCAGGTGGTAAAGTCAGATCACCACATGATGAAACAGACACGATATCTGGAATGTCAACTTTTATAGCAGCTTCTCCTGATCTGCCAGAGATGCTTTGTTTTTGCTCACCTTTGTTAACCTGCTGAATGGAAGTAAATAAATAAAAAGAACACATATAATAACAAATAGATGAAGAATATACCTGAAGTACAATGTACACCTAATTCTGAGATTCACTGTGCACATCATATTTCTTTACTTAATACAATAAAAAACTGATAAAGAATTACCTGTTGAAGCCCTTCATTATTCAAAACAAATTGTGATCGTTTCCAATCACTATGAGGTGCAATTGATTTCCCCACTGGTGGTGCAGTAAGATATCCAACTTTGAGATAAGGTAAAGGAAGCTGTAAAGATTGAGTTCTATTAGAACATATACGCAACCCAAAAAAAAAAAGCAGGAACTAAACGACATCAAAGTACGACCACTGAGAGCTATGGGACTGAATGACTAGCTTAAATCTCACGTGCATCATCCCCAGCCAAAGGTGAGGTCCAAAACGAGTATGCACATCATGTATAATTCCATAATAAGGACCATTTCTCATGGAGAACAGCTAGACACCAATCTCATAACTGACCAAAAAATATTTATCCAAAAGCCTAGAGAGTTTATGGCAGAAATTGGTATTATTACTTACCATGGATCGCACCAGCCGCAAGGCACTACTGTAAACCTGTAAGTAATTAATCACAAAAACTTAGCATGAACAATCGAAGTTCACATCCTTAAACATCAAGGGGAAAATAAAATTAAGCGAATCCCGTGTCTCTCTAACTTAAGTGTTGTTGTTTTCTCCCTCTATGGTATAATTGGGTATTCTATTTTGAGAAAATATCAAATGAAGTTGACCGAGAAAGAAAACCATAGGATCCTTACATTGTAATTTGGTTTCAAAGCATGTGCAGCTGCAATGTAGATAGCAGATTGACTGTACAACTCATTAGGTGAAACTTCTTTGGGATTGCCAGATCCCCCAGTTCTTAGTGTGTCCTCTGCTAATCCATACTGAAAGTAGGAAGAAGAAAAGTTTTGGTGATTCAAGTTACATGGGATTATTAGATAAAAGAACTAGTGATCTCTTGTTACCCAGTATAGAGGAAACTGATCCTTTTAATTTATGGAGTATTGCATTATCCTAAATTATTAAGGATGAGTAACAAACTAACCAATACAGTTCCAAGGTTGTAAATTGCTCGATGAAAATCAAACTGCAACTGAATAGCTGCGCGGAACTGCAACAGAGGAAAGTGAAATAAGTCATGGCAGTATAAATCAGGAACTTACACTTCAGACATGAAAATAATTTTCTGGTTTTCCCACCAAATTCAATCAATCATTCTGATGTCTCCAAACAACCATAATACCTTACTAATTGCAGTTCTTACAATTGTTTGCTTTTCTCGTGCAGGAACAATCGCGCTGAGTTCCTAAATTGCATAATCAAAGAAGAAAAAAGTCAAACTGGAGTTTGTAACATAGAACATAAATACATGCTGAGCAAGGGGAAAATTCAACAAGATTTTCTCTCTTCTAAAAGAAGCTAAATTAAAAGCCAATACTAATGAAACTTAAGATACCTGCAGAGCAAGTCCCCAGTTGTTAAGTGCCTGAAAGATATAACATGGAGTTAGTACAAAGAAACAAGAGGCAAACAACTACATTGGGTTCCTTTCATCTGGCCAGAAGGACTTCATAACTCTCTCCCTCTCTCTGGAAGAGGGTTTAAAGAAAATGGCAATAAGATCAACAGTCATATAAGAGGAAAAAAATGTACAAGAAGTTGGTTTTCTCAGAATATGATAAGAAATTGGAAAAGGCCTAATACAACAATTTCTTGAGTCATACCTGGGGACTGTTCCAGTTGAGCAAAACAGCTTTTTCATAATTTTTTGTAGCCTGCAAATCAAATTAAGAGATGGTATAAATCACTTCACCCTTTTGACATTATGTTTTCTTGCAGAAAAAAAGAACTCAAGTTGGTTATGATTTGAAGGGAAATGAGAACTATTCCAACGTGATGCCAGCACAACACCGCCATATCTGACGAGAAACAAAATTGCTTTAAGTAACAGACTCCTAAGTTCCTAATTTCCTAAAGCTCATAAAGATCACCTAGTCCTTAAGTCCTAACATTACAACAAAATGAGGCAGATAAAAAGTAGCAGATTATTCATATTAAATGCTATTCACTTTTGAATATTAGAGTCATATCCAGCTTCCAAGTGTTAGAATCCATTTGCCACAACAGCGGCAGAAGAAACTAACAAGAGCAGAACCTTTTCTAAGACTCTGTATATCTTGCAAGGCTGAAGTACTGCAGTTGTAATCTAACCTGCTTCCATAGTTCTTCAGCTTCCTTTGTACGACCACGCATTTTTGCCCGATCAGAGATAGCAATAGCCCAATTATAGAAAGCCTGGCAAGCAATGATAACACATTATTTTCACACAAGTGATATAATTAATAAGAAATTATCAAGTAATGATAGCACTTTTGAGATCACTAATTTCACCAGCCACCTAATGAGATTATATTGACAAAGGATATGCAAACATACATCATGAAGTGTTGGGCATAGATGAGTAGCCTCATCATATTTTTTGCAAGCCTCCTCAAGCAAAGCATCTTTAGAAGGAGAAGTAGAATCTAAACTAACATTATCTGCACTTTCCTGCATTCCAAACGAGGATTGATTAACAGAGTAATTCGCACTGATACAATTCAGAGGAAGACAAAATGTGCTTAAAAATAAGAATTTCAATTGAAACTTCCTGTTATGAAATCATTTATAGAGAAACTGAAACATCTAAGCATACATTATTGGAGGAGAGAGCCAACATATGTAAGGTAACTTTAGCATTTTTCATTCCAAAAATATGACCCAGTCAGAAAACGTTGACTCATGTAGAGTGAGTGGGAAAATGTTGACTAATGTAGAATGAGTGATGTTCTCAAGCTTAGGATACCACATATAGCAGTAGACAGAGTTTCAATGAGCATATTGTTCTTACTATCACTTGCCTCCAACCCTTATAAAATAACATGATTTTCGCAACTCTCTTGCTAATAAATAATTTAAAACAAAGAAAGCCATCTGGTTGAAATTTAATTATCAAAACAATAACTAAATCCAACCAGGAATCAAACAAGACAGTATCTCAAACCTGAAGAACCAGTGCCCAATTGTATAGCGCATCATAATCATCTGGATTTCTCTCTATTGCACTAGCATACCTACACAATTTACATACAAAAAAGAATTTCAGGAAATCAGCACTCCAGGAAAACAACCTGTGGTATAAAATAAAAAATTAAAAGGAAGTGTGATCGTGCACATAGCAAACAACTCAAGCTTTGTTTTGGTAGTAAATTATAAAATTATACCATTACCTACCAAGCTGACAAGTAAGAAGAAAAGATAAAGAAGACAGTACCTCTTGGCAGCAAAAGTAAGAACCCGTTGGCGAGACCGACCATCATCATCGGCACCTGTGACGCTATTGATCAACTCCATTGCAGCATTGTTCTGCTCTGAGTGTTCCTGTGGGCTTTCTTCACTGATACAATTCAAACCCACAAATTGGTGGCAAATAAGTTGTAAATAAATTATTAACAAAGTATTAAGGTTATCCACTACACTGACCATATAAAAGTTACATTTTTGCCGCCCCAACCACAAATTTCATTCATAATAGTTTGATATGAGACTAAAACTGAAAAAATTTAGTCAAAAACAGTTACATGCTAATCAACCATAACCAATTTGAAGTGAAACTTCTATGATTCTTTGTCAGAATTTCCGTCTTAGAAAACCCGAAAGTGGGTATTGCAGGCAAATATTACGAATTGGAGCAATTGTCTACATATAACCGAAATTCAAGCATAAAAAACAGCACTTTGCACAATTGCACCACTAAAAGAAATGCAGAAACAATAAAATGAAATGAAATGAAGGAATGCAAACCTGTAACTGTATGGGGAGCTAGAATCATTAGCGACGTCGTTCGATTGGTCATTTTTCAAGCCACCGAGCAACTCTCTCATTGTGAATGTACGGCTTCCTTCGTCCTTTTTCAGCTCTGGATGCGCACTTGCTTGGTTATTCGATTGGATCGCGGCTTCTACGACTTCATCCACTTTCGGATCCGCACCATCGGTTACCACTGCTTCTGGTTCAGGTTGGAGTTCCGGTTTAGCTTCGGGCTCTGGAACCGGCTCGGGTTTAGCTTTGGGCTCTGGCACGGGTTCTGGTTTAGCTTCAGGCTGTGCCACTGGTTCTGATTCGGAATCGGGTTTCGGATTTGTCGTCGGGTCCGGTTCGAGTCCGTTCTGGGACTGGGGTTCTTCCGGCGCCGTGGACATTGTGAGAGATCGGACGAGCGATGAGATTTCTAAGATTGATCCGACTGCGAACACACAGAAGGGTCGTCGAGAGATGAGATCCGGTTGTTTCAAAGACTAAGACTGAGGGAAGCTAAACAAAATATCAAAAATACGCAGCTCTACGGATAAGGAGGGATTAAATAAATAAAGTAACCAAGTCATAAACGTACTTTTACTTCCAATTCATTAAGAGCAGGTCCAGCGGAAGGGCCCAGCCCGAGGCGAGGGGAAAAAAAAAAAAAAGGCGTTCCACTGTGCAGCCCAGGCCCGGGGGGTGTGGGACCCACCAATTCGGGCCAGCCCGAAGGCGAGACGAGCCTGAGCTTCAGCTCGTGGTCGCTGACGTCAGCCCTAACGTAGGTAAAAAAATTTGAACCAGCGCTCGCTGATGTCAGCGCCAACGGGAATAAGCCACGTGTCGCCTCCCCAGCCCTCCGATCAGTATCTCCGAATCCATTCTACGGCTGAGGCTTTTTTGGGCAATAAAAATATGAAAAAAAATCGTAAATTTTTTTTAAAAATTCTAAAAAATTCTGATTTTTTTTTTCTATAAATACCTATCAATACCCTTCACTTTCAACACCAATCCTCATACATTTAATTATACTTCTACTATTATTCACTCTTTACTCAACATTTTCCTCTTTTTCATCTAGTATTTTGATTTCATATTTTTATGGCTTCTTCTATCGAAATCGGAGGGGCTTGGAGCACCATGGAAGATGTTTCCTTGTGTGAGGCTTGGCTCCAAATTTGTCATTGTCCCGTGTCCGGCAATGAGATGAAATTTTTTCATATGTGGAAAAAAATTCATGCCGAATTTTGTGAAAAAATTCCGGGGTCTACTCGTACGGAGATGGCATTATCCAGTAGGTGGAAAATTCTCAATAAAGAGTTGGGAAAATGGAGAGCTGCCCTAGCAAAAGCGATGGACAACTATAGAAGCGGGGAAAATCGTACTAACGAGGTAAGTATTTTATAATTTTTGTTTTATTAAGTTTAATCTCCTAATATATATATTTTGTTAATATTTGTTAATATTTGTTAATATTTCTTGCATTTTAAATATTTTGTTCATATTTCTTGCATTATCAATATTTTGTTAATATTTCTTGCAATTTAAATATTTTGTTCATATTTCTTGCATTTTCAATATTTTGTTATTATTTCTTGCATTTTCAATATGTTGTTAATATTTCTTGCATTTCCACTAGTTTCTTAATTTTCTTGCACTTCTAATTTATTTGTAAGGTTAATTGCATTTCCATTATTATTATTTTTGTTACTTGCATATCCAATATATTTTAAATATTTATTGCATTTCCATTTTTTTTGTTAAATAGATGATTCAAGCACAATTGTGGTGCATGCAGTTGATGCTACCAATCATTCCTGAGAATCCTCGAGCTTCTGCTTTTTGTAGAAGCCGTTGGAGGTCCCTGGGAGTAGGTCTACGCAGGTAGTCCCTAGTGTACAGAGTTTCAATAGCTTGACAAAATCTTACCAAAGCCTCCAAGGTAGTGGACTTCCCCATCCGGGCAATCTCATTCACCTGATCAGCAGATGCTCCATACGCCAACATTCGTATAACAGCTGTAAGCTTTTGCTCCGGAAGAAGCCCCAAAACCCCAGTAGCATCACACTTTTGAACAAAGTATGCATCATAATTGCAAATATCATGCATGACTTTATTGAACAAATGAGGTTGCATTCTAAATCGCCTTCGAAAATCAACATCATAGTACAAAGAAGTTGAGATAAAATAATCTTCCAAAAGATTCTTACCCCGAGAATGCCTATGTCTTTCCACATTCCGGCGGCGGCCGACTTGTGAACCACGACGGCGACCTTGGTTCTCTTCTTCTTGCAAAGCCACTGCTATGAGAACTTGCTCATCGACTTGTCTCTACAACTCATTGACTTCATCTGCTCTACGGTTTCTCTCATTTGTTTCTCGCTCTTGCCTCTCCAAGCATCTCCTAAATTCTTCCATTGAGAATGAATGAAGTATGAATTCTAAACTCTGAGAAATGAAAATATAGAAAGATGTGGTGTGAGAGGTATGAGCTGAGCCTCTGATTTTATAGAAAATTTTGGCAAGATAGACATGCCACGTGGCTTGATTTTATTGGATGAAAATCTTATCTGAAATTTGAAATTCATCCGAAATTTGAACCCTAATTTGTATGAAATTTGAATTTTGAAATTCATCCGAAATTTGAACCCAAATTTATCTGAAATTTGAATTTTGAAATTCATTCGAAATTTGAACCCAAATTTATCTGAAATTTGAATTTTGAAATTCATTCGAAATTTGAACCCAAAAATTTATCTGAAATTTGAATTTTGAAATTCATCAGAAATTTGAATCCAAAAATCTTATCCGAAAATTTTATCTGATTATGAATAGTCTTGACACATAGAAACCCGAAAATCTTATCTGAAAATATTACCCAAATTAATTATTTTCATTAAAAAATAGGAGGAAAAAACAAAAAAATGAATAGTAATTGCCCTTAGCCATGGCAACGGGTGGAAACACAAATTACTATTTGCAAGGGCAACCACTATTCACTTGAATAGTGGCTGCCCTATCTCCACCCTTGCCATGACTAAGAGCAACTCCACCCATTTGCCCTTAGCCATGGCAATGGTGGAGCTAGGGCAGCCACTATTCACGTGAATAGTGGCTGCCCTTGCAAATAGTATTTTGTGTTTCCACCCATTGCCATGGCTAAGGGCAATTACTATTCATTTTTTTGTTTTTTTCAAAAATTTTTTAATAAAAATAATTAATTTAGATAATATTTTCGGATAATATTTTTGAGTTCGTACATATCAATATTTATTATAAAATTCATATCTCAATCGGATAAAATTTTGGTATTTATAGAAAAAAAAGAAGAGTATTTTTTAAAAAAAAATTCAATTTTTTTCATTTTTTTATTGTACAAAAATTGGCTGCCGTTGGATTGGAGAAAAAAATCTGATCGGAGAGCCCAGAGTGCGACACGTGGACTTTTAGTGGTACTGTAGCGTCAGACACTGTAGCGCTGCGACACTGTAGCGGCACTGTAGCGATGACGTCAGCACCAAAACGAGGGCTGGAGCTCGGGCCAACCTTGCCCTCGGGCCAGCCCAGGTTGCTGGGTCCCACCTCGAACTCGGGCCTGGGCTGCACGCTGGAACACCTTTTTTTTTTTTCCCCTCCCCTAGCCTCGGGCTGGGCTGTCCGCTGGAGCCACTCTAAGGGCAAATGGGTGGAGTTGCTCTAAAACAGTAAAAAATGTATGGGTAAGTTGGGAACATATTACCAGCTTTTACAAAAGAAATTACAGTTTATATTTTTTATTTTTTAAATATGTTTTTTCTTTACTCGTAAAGAATACGAATAATCCTGAGATTTTAATCCTAGCTGTCCACTATAAATCTTGCGGCCAGGATTTGCTTGCCTGTATATTTTTAAAAGTAAAGTACTATACGACATCGTTTATGCTTAAAAATCCACAAATCCTCTTTCTTTCCAATCCAGTGATAGCTGGAAAAACTTGTAGTAATTTTCAAATGCCATCAAGTCCATGAAAAAATAGTATAAGTAGTAGATGTCATTATGAAACTGGGGCAAAATGGCAATTAATCCTTTCATAAAATATTTCTTTTACTAAAAAAAAGTAATAACTTTACAAACCAAATAACAGAAGAAAATAAATCAGACAAGGTAACAAAATTCTGAAAAACTGTCGATCTTTATTCCCAGTAATTATTTCCATTGGTACAATTATAAATAATGAGCAGATATTGGCTTGATCAAGTTGGCTAGATTCGTATTCCTAGCTTTTCCGGGTTTAGTATTTGGCCCAGCATTCGGAGAGAAATATCCAATCGAACAAGTTGGTCGGTGTATGTAACCGCAGCTCTGTGCGTTTGCAGCTCCATATACTAATCTTCTTCTTGTTTTTATGAGACCATATACTAAGCTAAGTAAGCTTTGATAACTTGAAAACAAGCCTTCTTGTTGTTTGGATTTCTTCGTCTATTTCGTGGTCGGGAAATATCTGTTGGAGAGGTTCTGTTGATAAACGGTCTTGGTCTGTATTTGAGTTTTTTGAAGAGGGGCTTAAAATTGAAAAGAATCCACCTGCCCATTGCAACATTAACGACATCATCCCGCGCAACAAGCAGTCCTCCAACTCCAACTGACGCCACTGTCATGAATGATCCCTCACAACACAAGAAGCAGAAAACAATATATATATATATATATATATATATATATACACTCCCACTCCTTCAATCTAGACTAGTAAAAGCAACCTTGCTAGCGATGAGTGTTGTGCTAAAGTTGGAAATATAAAATACCATCTCAAATCAAATCCTATTGATACTCGAAATTATAAATATTATACGTCAGAAATCATTTATTTAGTTTCAAAACGTAGATCGATTTTCAAAATATCGTAAATTGAGACACGTTACACTTCACTCACTTCCTTGAAAGTTTCCTTCCAATGGCAAAATGAAAAATGGGAGTGAAAGAACCAATATCATCCCACTCAAAAGGGGAAAATTCGTTTATGAATGGGAGCGAGGTTGATCTGAATTACTAATTCTGCATTGCTGTGCCACAGTCACTCTGCAGAAGCACAGAGTGCGGGCAATACATTTATATATAAAAATCCCATAATTTTACTCCCAATACAGAAAGTGCCTATCAGATGCTTGTTTCAAGCAGTGTGAACATGACCTCAAGATCCTGCTTTCAAAGGGATCCTCAGCAGGTGCAACATCAAATTAAAAATAATTAAAAAGGAAAAGAAAGAAAGAAAAAAAAACCAAAGCCTACCATTAGCATTGGGTGTTTCTAAATCTTGTCATGAAGGTTCACCACCAAGTCATGGGCATCATCCAAAAGTTTCCAAACATCCAGACGGCCAGCCATGCTATTGCACTCCCTCATGATCTCTTCCATGCTGCTGTACTTCTCTATTATTAGCTTCCTTCTTTGTAGCACACAGGCCGCTATTGCGTAGAGCAAGAGATCATCGGTAGGAGGGGCTCTTAGTCTCATCCTCCCCCCAGCAGACTTGGCAATCCCCGCTCTGATTGCAGCCTGGTCTGCCCACATTACCTCCCAGAGGCAAAGAGTGTCCTCAAAGCTCAACTCCCTCCTGAAGAGCACCACCACCATTCTGTACACAAAAAAGCAATCCTCCGCTTGAAGCTTCTCCAGGTGTCTGTAGAGAGGAACATCTTTGCACTTGATAATCTTGGAAACAAGGCCAAGCTGCCTTCGGATTCCAGCCTCATCCAGCCGGAAATTATGCCGTGCCTTTTTCATAAAACCCACAAAGCACCAGAAGGCTTCATGGTCCTCTTCCATCACTGAGATGATTGGAGTAAGTAGGTCACTCATACCTTGGCAGTAACCAATCTCGGGATCATACACCGCATATGCTTCCAGGATTGCAACCAGGCGAGAAGCGTGAAAAATCCTGCACGGCTCCAAGTGATCGTAATCCTTCAGCCCGACACTCTCAGCTAGTCTTTGTGCCTTGATCTCTGATACAGCAGCCTGTGATGGTGAATAAATGATCCATTCATCATTTGCACGCACAGCATCAAGGCGGATGATCCTCTGCCATGTGACAAAATCTTCTGCTGTGTGGGATTTGGACTTGTTTTCTATAATGGAGGGAGAGGAGCTCTCCTTAGCACTGTCGTCAACATAATTTTCTCCAGTTACTTCAGTGGCGAGTAATGGTCGAGTGATATCAGCGTCTTCAGAGGAATCAGAATCAGTTGATTCTGTCTTGCCGCCAGCACAGGCATCTTCACAGGTGACCCCACTCTTCTCATCATCTCCTTCACATGATTTAGAAGACTGAACACCTTGATGGTCAACCGGCTTATCAGGATCCTTGGCCAACTGGTTTCCTCCCTCAGTTGAAATGGACTCCCTGGCACTTGCAACATCCCCTTGGCCAGAAGAATCTAAAACTTGACTGAAATCCCCACTGCCCTCGGTGCTACTGTTTCCAGAAGCTTCGTTCAACTTAAAGCTCTTATCACTGTTTGTTAAAATTCTCCGGCACTGTTTCCGCAAGTTCTCATATTCTTTTCTGTGTTGCAAATGAATAAAAGAATGTAAGAGAGAGAGAGAGAGAGAGAGAGAGAGAGAGAGAGAGAGAGCGAGAGAAATTTGATAATGATCACCAATGCATACGTATGGGAAGAGTCCAAAGAACTAAATGAATACCTTTTCTCATTTTTAACAGATTCTCTTTCTTCCATGGAACTGTTCACGTTATAGCTGTTGATAAAGAGCAAATGAATGTCAAACTAGCCAGCACCATAATCCACAGGCAAACATTTCCAGCAGCCAAAGAAAAAAGCTTTTATAATGTCATTTTCTTGAGAGACTACAAGGCAATAGAGGTGAGGCTCCACTATCATTTATGCAAAAAACTGGAATGAAAGGTCTGAAATATGGCTACACTTCCAGACAGCAGACTAAGCTAGATAAATAATGGAAAAAAAAAAACTACAAAAAGAAATCCTCATCATAACTTAACACCATGCACTTACATGCTGATTGCCATGATAATTGACTTTAATATATACTGGAACTTAAACATACACGTAGGTATTTCAACAGTCCCTCGCGTACCAAATCATAGCCACTAGATAAACACAGAAAGTGCACAATGAAACCAGAGAAAAAAATCAACTGTTATGATGGTTCTATTCCATGTGCATGTAATCTAACCCAGAAAATACAAGACAGGGGCACACCAGAAAAGACAAAGTATAACTGGGTGATAGATGAGAAGTTCATCATAATTCATAACAAACACCTGCAAGGATCCATGGAACCAAGCATCCCCCAGGACCAGGCAAACTAATATTCGATATTGGAAGAATTTCTCAAAAGATTTCTAGATCTCACACTGACAAATTTATATATAGCATACACAACTTGAAACATTAATGCAATGACATAGAAAAATTAAAAAAAAAACTTACACTCCAAGAAGAAATGGCCACACTTCAGCTCGGATTCTTGGATCAACACCCTGCATCAGAAAGGAAGTGATTAATATCAAACAGCTGTTGCACATACATTAATAACAAGGAGAAACACCTAAAAACAATTACACAGAAAATAGAAAGTAGGTCTGACAAAAGGCAATAACATACTCCACTGCGAACTTTCTTCAAAAACTTGAGACCGCCATCAGTGAGTTTCCCATCAGGTGTAAAAAAACTTTTCCATTGTTTGGGTAGAAGGGCATGTTTTTTTCTCCTACGGGACCAAGGTGATTTAAGACTACCCCTGAAAAAAGAATGAAAAAAAAAGTGATTACATTTCATATGAGGAAAAAGCATAATTAAAACAAACGTATCTAATAATCCAAAGTGGTATATAAATGACAAACGAAGATATTAGGAAAGAACAATGTGCAATTCATCAGTACAAATAAGGTCCACTAGGAAGGCTATTGCCAACAAAAAAGAAAGAATAATTTTGATGGACAGTTTAAGGTTCATGACTAAACAGGAAACCCATTATGAAGCACTGTTTTTATGAATCAGAGACCTCTAAAATTGTGACACACTAATGCCTAATTGAACCCAATTTCATTTCCAAAAGTCCTTAACCAATGCATGGTACAAAAGGCACAATTCAATCCGACCAACATAGAATAGCAACGAAGCAATAATCTGAATCTGAATCCCACAGAGAGAGTAGTAAAGGAAGACCGACTGAGGAATAAATAGCTGAACATGACATTTTTGGACACAAAGGAATCAATTGGATACTTCCAGATCGGATCCAGGAGCACATCTCCAAATTAAAAAAGATTAAACTCCGTTTGGGTGCTTAGTAAATGTGAAAACGAAACCATAAAAATCCCAGCTTTTCTGCCTATTCATACGAATTCTAAGTAACCAAATAGAGTGTATGGGACCAAATTTAAGGGACAGAGATAGGGGGAAGAGGAGGAACAGTGAAAACTCACCGATCAGTGGAAACTGGTGAGGAAGACGAGGAAGCAACGACTAACAAAATCGATCGCAAATGAATCCACGACGACGATGACGGTGAAGATGTGGAATTTGACGACGGTGGAGATGAATTAGAGGAAGTGTGACTCCGCCGTAGGGCTCTCTTTAAGGGTTTCTGATGCGTAATCATCTATGTGTGTAATGTCTACCTATCAACCTATCTAGCTAGCGAAGAATCTAGGGTTTTCCTCTCACAACAAATTAGGGATTTCGATTCAGTTTTTTTGGGGAATTTGTGTTTGTTTTCTTTACCTACGAGAGTAGACGACTGTCGCGGCCAAGGCGATACCGGCCATGGCCGTGACGGCGACGGCTAAGCCGACATTGGGGGGAGCAGTCCAAGACCAGAAGCCGCTTCCGCCACCGACGCTGGCGCCGATGAGCGAACCGCTTCTCCCACCGCCGCCGCCGCCGGTGCTAGCCTCCGCGAACACGATCCATTTCCAACCATCGGCTCCACCGCCGAAGAGCATCAATGAGGAAACGTACAGGGAAATCCGACGAGCCCCTTCTCTGATTGCGATTGTTGCTGTTTGGTGTTAGGGTTATTCGTATAGGGCCAATTCTTCCTCTTCGTCGATCAGGCGCTATAGAGCTAATTCACCATTACCAAACTGAAACCCTTGGCAGTCTATCTCTCTCCCTCTCTCTCCTCCTCGGTTTCTCTCTCCAACTGCCTCTGGCTTTCTCTTTTTAGAGCTTTCGCTCTCTTTCCATGAAAGGCAGAAATTATAAAAAATAAAAATGAAAACCATTATTTTATTTGCGATATTATATCCATATATCTCTCTCTAGTCTCTATCTGCGTATGCGAATCTCGCTCTTTCTCTCTCTAGCTCTGAAGAGGGAGTGGACTGTGGGACTGTGGAAAAGTAGATCGAAGACTTGGAGGATCGGACTGGGAGCTCTCACTACAATGGCGGGGAAACTTGGGATTAGTCCGGCCCAATTTGGCCCAACTTCACTCTTTTTCACTATTACAGTGTTTTTTGACACCAAAGGAAATAAGGTTTTTTTTTTTTTTTTTTTTTTTTCCCCTCAACAATTTTGTCTTCAATTTGAGTGTGCCAAAAACAATAATGCAGCAAATGATGTCTCAATAACTTTTTTTTTTTTTCAGTATATTCACAATTTTTTTTGGGAGAAACAATTTCATTTTAAGCTCACTAAATTTGTTTGTGTTGTTACGAGTTGGATCTCCTATCCTAAAATGCTTCTACATCATTTGATAAACAAATTCAGGATGTAACGTGTTTCTATACCATTGATATATATATATATATATATCCATGTTTTTTTTTTTTTGGAATATAAATTTACATTGTTTTACAACAAGAGAATAAAAAAATAAATTTTCATTCCCATCTTATTTTAGATGTTACAAATGAGAGTGTTTAACAAGTACACTATTTTTCTTTTACATTGATCCCTGGCTTTTTTACTCCTCCCACAAGCACTACTATCTGCACAATTGTAATATTTCATTATGGCATGTCTCATAAAAGTGAATTACTTCAACAAAATAAAAGGGAAAGAACAAAAAAATATTTATTAAGCATACAAAAGTCAAAAGACAAGTTGGGTTTATATTATAAGTGGGATTAAGATGGAATTACCTCACATGGCACACAAAATAGACAAATGAGGAGACACAAGCACTCACTTATTATGCCAGAAGAACCCACATGCCCCTTACTTTGTCCTCAGCCCAACTCAAATTCTAAAATTGAGATTGAATTTTCCTAATTTATTTTGAATTTTATTAAACATCTAACTGTTTTTTTAAATTGAATTAATCTGATAATGCTTATATGTTCATATACAAATATATTTAAATTTGAAATCCTAAATGTTTATAAAATAAATAGAAATCTTGATTATAATATTTGAGGAACAAAAAAACAAATCAACAATATGACGAAATTGAAGATGAATTTTATAATTAATGAGATCTGATTTGTCAAAGCAAGTTTCAACAGCCTAAACTAATTTAATAAATTAAAATTAACAAAACAAAACAAAACATCAAAACTGTGAGTCATTTGATATATCCCTAAATAAAAAAGGAGGGCCGGTGGGCAAGTAACCAAATATTTAGGTCACATTAAGGTATAGACAGAATTGGGCATCTGGGATTCTGCCACTTGGAGGGTTCAAGGATGATGCATTGATGCCGCGTACGCTTGCTTTTTTTTTCTTTTTTCTTTTTTGGTGTGGCCTTTACGAGGGACCAGGGGTCCAGATTCCACGATGACCAAACCCAAACCCATGATGAATCAAGGGCCCCACTAGTAAGTTATGGGATGGGCCCACACTAAATCATCAAGTTGTTTGTTGGAACAGGCATCAGATTCCGAGACAACCAACCAACTACTTCTTTTTCGTCACTATTAATTCAATATCCATGATTTTTTTTTTTTTAATTGGACATTTTGATGTACGGACATGGAATAGATAACTCGGGATGGGCACGGTGAATTAGCCAACTGGTCTTATTGAATCAAATCAAATCAAATTAAATTATTAGATGATATAAATATCTCAATTTCGCTTTTGTTTATTTGTGTCTGTACATTATTTGAACTTAAACTTACAATGGAACGTCATCATTGATTTTATCCGATATACATGTTATAAACGCACACATTATATAGGATTGAACTTCCAAAAAATATAAATATTAAGAGTTTTTGTTTAGTACATATATTATTATGTCACAAATTGAGATTGAGCAAAGATTGCTTGAAATAATCCTTCTTCTGATATATCATCATAGCATAGAAATTTATAATAGATATTTGTGGGACAAGAAAGCACCAAAGTTTGGTACGGTCATTGTGGAGGGGATTGGATAACATGCCCCCAAACTAAAGCCATTGATTCCGAAACCATTATCTCACATCCCCTTTTATTTGGCAAGATTTTACACGTTAGTTATTTAATGCAATCTTCTTTTACTCTCTTTTTGAAACTGTAGATTCTTTCTTATCTTCATTCCCACCACCACCACATATTTCTGATAAAAATATTTATTTTTCTTTCTTCATAAAAGGAAGAAAGAAAAAAGGGTAGATTTCAGATGCAACAGGTCCACCTATTTACGAAACCCTATTATTTTTGCTATCCAGCGATTTTTCATAACGAAAATGCTAGGATTATCACATTTTTTATACCACATTGTGTACTAGCTCTTTAATAGAGGTGGGCCCCATTGTATTGGTGAGCTCCACCTCTATTAGAAAGGTGGTACACAATGTAGTATGAAAAATGTGATAAGCTTAACATTACCCTTTCCATAAACAATCCCAAAATTATAGCCTTTTCAATTTTTTTTGAAATCCCTAAAATTTCTCTAGCATTCAATCAAAAACATTCACACACACACAAACACACATATATATATATATATATATTATACCTAAACCCTAATCGTATGTACATGAACCCTAATTTTATTTATTTTGACTTGTCTTTGATTGAACCATGGCAGTGCAAGTGGAAGATTTTGAAGTCCATCACGAGAAGGATAGCATGGATTTTTACGTGTTACTCCTTGAACCACACTTGCTAGGACGTGCCTACCAACCTTCTTCATCATCGCCTGCGGCGCCTCAATTTCTGATAAAGTTTGATTATCATATCAATCATGTCTACTATGATATTGGTTCCTCATATGATATAGGAACTCGTCGTAACACCACCCTCGTCCACCAACATCAAGAAAAACATGAAAAAATAGTTGAACTTGAGAAGCCTGTGTTGAGGAAATGCGGCAAGTCGTACGAGTTTCTTTCTAAGGTGTTGTCGACGATTGGAATCAAAAGAGGATCGTATGATAATGGCGGATTGCATGATGAAATAATGAGTGGGATTATAAAGTGGGGTGCCAAATTTCCACCGCCAAAGTTGTCCAAGGAGAGTCCAGAGCTGTGGGGGCTGTATGTTTATATTGGAAAAGACCATGACATGTATCGGTGTGATGAGTGTTTAATGGCTAGGGTTACGAGGAAATCAATGGCGAGCAAGGGGATGGTGTCGATCAAGAAGGTAGTCAAAAATGTCTCCATTCCCCGATATCGATTGTATTGAACCAAAAATGCCGCAATTAATTGTTCCTTTAAAGTTGGTCATTGTGGATAGATTAATTTATATTAATATTGTGATCTATTATTGTATGAGGAGGGTTTAGTTGTTTAGTATTTGTTTGGCTGTTCCGGCTTAATATATTTGTTGTTCCTTGTTAATGTGAATTGCTTGGCATACAGGAGATCCTTTTTTGTTTACCTTCAACAAGTGATCTAGCTCGCTGCAAAAGAATTGGGAAAATATAAAAATAAAAATCAATGTGTATCCTGCCTTTTGTTCACCAGCTCTATTCGAAAAAGAGAGATTTTGGGTCACAGAAGACTTGATAGAAGGCACCATATGAGGAGAAGAAGAGGCTAATGAATATGTCATCACATATGCATATATCATTCAATTAATTGAGTTTCACCTATAATAAGAAAGAAAGAAAAAAAAAATTGTCTCCCCTTTTTCAGTATCATCTCACAACCGTAGCTAACCGACCTATTTCCGGGATAGTCTAAGAGCATCTCCAACAGACTCTCTACTTGACTCTCTATTTTGGAGAACCAACTTTTGGCTCTCTACATATAGTGTAGAGAGGAGGAGAGAGAATTTGGCTAGGAGGAGAGAGAAAAAGGGAGAGAGAGATAGAGACATTTGGGAGGTTAGTGGGGTTGGGTTCTACTTTTTTTAATAAATATATTGGATTCGCAAGAGAAAGATGAGGAAAGAGAAAGAGAAAGAGAAAATAATAATAAAATATTTTATATTAGCCAAAATAGAGAACATTGCTGGAGAAAACACCTTTTAAAGTTTGCTATAATAGCTTTCTAGCTATTTTAGTTAGAATTTGACTAAAATTTAGACTCTCCTGGATAACCCAAGTCCAATAGTTGGTTTTGAACCATGCGTAGGTCCATTACCAAAAACCTCAACGGGCCTTGAAATGACAATCCATGTTTAATCACAAAGACCCAAAACCCAAAATTCACATTGATCCAAAACCCTTTGTGCACTTTAATACTATACGATGTACAAAATAGTAAATACACAAAGTCCCTCTTCTTCGCCACCACCGCATTTTGGCGCTGCCATCTCTCAGTTTTCTCCCCAAGCTATTCTGTCAGGAGCAGTCCCAAGTTTCTTCTTCTCAGTACGAACAAATCTTTGGTAATCTCTTAACCACCATTTATCTACGGGGTTTTTATTTATTTATTTATTAATATTTAGACTTAATTTTCTGAATTCATTTTAGATTTTAGTGCTGATTTGTTGTCGTTTCATGTGATTTCATTCAAGTAAAGGGTTTCGTTCATCAAATAATAATAATATTCAGCGGCCATGTTTTCCATGTTTACACTGAACCAGTTGAGGTAGGGGCTATGGGTTCCATGTTTACATAGTTGAGAGGCTAATTTACTCTTCAGTTTGTCTCTGAGTGCACTTATTTTAGATGGGTTCGTGTAATTTGAGATTGTTCATAACTACATCATTGTGAATTCTCTAGGAAATAAAATGCTACCCTTCCCTTGTTATTTGTATAAAATGAGTTTCATCTTTTAGTCATCATATGCTGTTTTGTGTCTTGGGACTATATATGTGGTAATTTCCTAATCACCCGAAATAAAGCAGGAGGTTTGTTTCTTTGAAGATTTGAAGTTGCTTGAATAGAAATAAAATGTTAACCATGAAGTCTGGACCTTGATTTTAACTAATCCCCACTTGGGTTTTATTTTCTTAGCTGTTTTAAAAATAAGATATGTCAAATTTCCGACATATTTTTTGTTATTGTTTTTAAAACAGTTTTCTTGGTGCAAAAAGGATAGTGATATTCCTGATACTCAGTGAATCATTCAACTTATTGGCTAAGTTAGCTAAGATTTGGGTTTTATTATTTTGAACTACATTTAACAGAGTGCATTCCAAATCATTTCTGTCATTGTATTGGAAGTAGGTTTTGCAAGAAACACAACAAGTATGGCTTTGACAAACTTCATACTGACTGTTGCTGGTGTAAGTGCGGTGGTTCTTCTGCTGAGGAGTGATGTGAAGCAATCAGCTACCATCTTCAGGCGCAATGTCAAACATATCCGTAAGTGGCTTGAAGAAGAATCTGCTAATGCCCCCAAGTAATCCTCTTCTCATTTTTCATTTTCTTCTATAAAAAAACTTTCACTCTGAAAATTGTTGATATGTTTGCACGGTAGGGACACAATTTTGTAAAATTTTTGGTAGTTCATTCTAATGCAAATGTTTCATGAAGATGGTTCAGCTTTACTGTGCTAGTTACATTCTTAAAATGGGTAAGGGTTGTGATTCTCTGCAGATTGCAAGTTGCACCACTTGATATGCTTTATATTCAGATTGGATGAGAATTTATGATGTTATCATGAATCATAGTTTTCTTTTATTTTCTCTTGATGTTGGAGAAGTGGGGTGTTAGTAAGTTAGGAGGCCCGAGAGATGTACATTTGACGGGGTTTGAAGGGCTTAGTGTTTCAAGTCTTGGATGTATGGGATTATCTTACTGACTAGGCTAATTTAAGATGATACTCATTCCATTGTTAGTTTCTTTTGTTCTTGCTTTTCAGCATTGAGCCTCGTTCTTATGGTTAGAGTAATACTCTGTTACTTGGTTGTGGCCTTTGTGTCCATGGTTTTAAAAATAGACCGATATTGATTTGTTATCAAATGATGGTGTAGAGTTGAAAAAAGTTGTCCAGCCAAACTTGGACAATCCGAAAGATACCACTTAAGTATGGTCTTGAGGACTCAATGAATTGTGATATGAAATTTCATGTTTATTATCATGGCAACAATTTCCTCAGCTTTCTCTTGCATCTCAAGAGACATTAATATGACTTAATGGATTTTCTCTCAGAATCACCAAGGAACTGGAATCAAAAGTTTCACCAAAGGAGATCCCCAAGGAGGACAAGCACTAGTGTCGATATGGGCATCCTGGGTTGTTCACAACCCTGGGCTATTCGTTCCTTTTCTTTAGGAATGAGTCTTTGATCAATGCCTGGATTTTCTGTTGATATCTTGTTTTTGGTCTTTATATTTACGGATATGTAACTAGTAATTACTGAAAAAGCTCTGTGTTTTTGTCACTAGTCATACGCATAGTTGTTATGACTTTATGTTGAGAAGAGATTCTGGTATACAATAGAAGCCTTACCATGTTTTTTCCATAAAAAGCCATCCATCATGTCCAGTGAATAAGATAGAACCTTTAGCTTTTTCCTAAATTTCAGCACTGAATGTGGTTATGTGAATGCATTTGGCACCTAATTGCCTGTTTGAGAAAGAAAGAGGGAGGTCCAATTCGGCCTTCAAACGAATAGTCTGATTTCAACATATATTCTCTTTAGTTCAGCCCTCTGTCATACAATTGCCAGAAATTAACCTATTTTCGTATTTCTGTTCAAAATTCATTCAAACATACCCAATACCAAGCAAGTTCTCTCAACGAACTTCTAGACACCAGGTGATGCAGCAGAATGAAGTGACGTGTTTGTATGGTTACATTTGATTGTGTGGAATCAATATCTGTCACACTAGTTGATCTTATGTCTAGCAATACAAGTGATTGTCAAAGCTATATGTCACACTAGTTGATTATTTGGAATCAAGTGATATATGGTTAGATCTTAGATAGAAATTGAACCATTTAGTTGGTTCATCCAACCGTTTATTGAAAAAAAGGTCCAACGACGTGGTTAGTAAAATGTATGACATGTAATGCCACACACGACTATAGTCTCGTTCAGTTGTGGGATAGAGACAGCCGGCCGGTCGATCGGCAAGTATGGTCAGGCGACCGTCTCTCTCGCTCAACTACTAAATTTGTAATTAAAGTTCTTTCCGAAACAAGAAAGGAACACAAACTCTTTTTGAGTTGTATGAAAGCCGTGGGGGTATGGGTTTGGTATCCAATTTATTAACTTTAATCTAGCAGTACAATCATACAACACGCCAATTAAAGTCATGTTTGCTAAATCCCTTTTCTTTTTAGATCCTTAATTAAGCTAATTGGTAAGGACACAACACAAACAGACAAATGAGCAAAGCTAAGTCGTGAGCAATTAACCATAACACACGAAATAGATGAGGGTGAGCTTAATTCCCACAAGACAATGACATGCACTCAAAATTTCCATTGCCCATTTTGGTGAACAACCCAACTCCTTCAAAAACCCCACAATTCAGCTCAACCTCCACCCAACAACTTTTAGACCCTTACTTAAATGACCTCCTCTCTTAACACCCTCTTAGCTTAATTATATATTATAACTCAACCCATCCATCACACACCTGCAAAAGCTTTTAGCCCTCCTCCTCCATCCAAAACTCTGAAACATCAAAATTTTCTTCAAAATGGCTAGTAACAAGCAGCTGGAAGACAAGCGTGCAGGTGCAGAGATTGTTTACGGCCCCGAAGATTGCTACCGCCACTCCATAGACCTCCTGGAAGAGCTAGGGTTTCCCAAAGGTGTCCTTCCCCTGCAGGACCTTGTGGAGTGTGGGAGGGTGAGAGAAACTGGGTTTGTGTGGATGAAGCAAAAGCGGCCATATGAGCACTTCTTTGTTGGGTCCAATACACGTGTCAGCTATGCCACTGAGGTTACTGGTTATGTGGAGAAGTTGAAGATGAAGAAGATGACTGGGATTAAGAGCAAGCAGGTTTTTCTTTGGGTCCCAATTTCTGAGATGAGCATTGACGACCCAGCAAGCAAGAAGATTGTCTTCAAGACCCCAATGGGGATTGGAAAGTCTTTTCCAATCACAGCTTTCATGACTGAAGAGGAGAAGCAGAAGCATTTGGAGAAGGTGAATGAATAATTAAGCAAAGGTTTCTTGTGGTCAAAATCAAATCAATCTGGGGGTGGTTATGCAAAAATAAACATTTATGGGTACTTAATTTTAATTTAAAATTTTCTTTGTTATGTTATGTTTGTGTTCATCTCTGGTCTACATATTCAGTAACATATTATATGATGCGAAGATTTATTTATCATCACATTTTCAATGTGCATTTTAAGTGCACAAAATAATAAAATAAAACAATATAAAACTCAAAAAAGAAAGGAGCAGGAAATTAAATTGGCGTGAATTGCAATTGGAAATCCCCACCTCAAAACATTTGTTGGTAACACAAGAATGTCATTTCATTTCTAACTCTCCATGAAAATGACATGAAAAACATTAGCTATTCCTTATAACCTGCAAATTACAATTCAACATCTAGAAATAACTCAATGAAGAAGAAATTTTTTGCACGTATGCTAAGATATAATAGGTTGGTAAGGTCGAATGGCTTCTCACATATGGAGTCAAGGCGGATTTTGAGAATTAATCGACAATAGTGCAAATTAAAATGGGCGTCACACACGCCTCATGCGATGATAGAAAAATAGAGAAATATAACATGGAAGTTATTTTGTATTCAAAGCCGTCAAATGTGTGGAGTTTTATATCAAATTATCAATGTGATGAGAGAGAATGAGAGAAATGTGAATACGCCCATAATCAAGTCCCCCAAAATTTTCATGTTCTCCTTCACTTAAGTGAGTATCGCTTCCAAAAGAATCATCTCCAGAAGAAGAATTTCCAAAACTGTACCACCAAAAATGTTAGAGATAAATGGAAAGGTAAGCATGATGCATCATCTGCAATTAATCGGTGACAAAACGAGAGTTCACTGAAGCATGTGTAGACACATCACAGGAAAGTGTGTGCCTTCTGGACGATCAACAAGCACTCTCGTTTCTTTTATTATTCTTCAGCAAAAAGAAAATATATCAAAATGGTTAATTATCTATGATAATCTAACTAAAGGTACCACAACATATCATGGACAGAATTGTCTAAAAGTTTACATACTTAATAGAGGCATTTAGTTATTTATCCATTCTTGACACTAGTGATATCCGTAGAAGCTACACGACATTCCCACACAACAGCTCATCTGCTGAAAAGCAATGAGTGCATTCATGTCTTCAATAAGTGACTTCAGAATGGACATTGGGCATCAGTGCCTTTTGTAATTATTTGCAATATGTTTCATCCATTTTTTTCCCTTTTTCTTTTGGATAATAAGAACTACTTACTCATACGTATATCAGACAGGCCTGAAAGGCAAATATGGTAATGCAGCACCAATGTAAAAAATATCTTACTCATAGGTATATCAGACAGGTCAGAAAAAGGCAAATATGGTAATGCAGCACAAATGTAACTACTTGAATCGTTTTCCGGCAGTTCTTGCTGAATGTCAAACAGGTGTTGCTCTCATCAAATCTTTGTTTCCATCATCTGATACATTATCTTCAACCTTAACATTTGGGGAATGTTCTTCTACATATGTAGTTTCATTTTTATGATCACTTTGCTTGTTTGCAGATGTTGAACCCGCAACACCTTTAAAGTCATATTATGTGTGTTGTCCCCGAAACCAACAAATTCGTGAGAGTGGATCATCAAAAAATGATATGTACATTCTATCAACACGACAGACGTATATGAACAGAAACTAACCTCAGTAAGTTCCTTAGGGAAATCAAGTTGGGCTTCTTCAGGGTTCCCAGCTTGTGTCCCAATCCACCAAGCATCGGAAAATACAACGTGGGACATGAAAATCTAATGCTGATATCTATGTGTAAAAAATGCTTTGAGAAGCTCAGTTTCATATAACAAGCACGGCCACAGACAAACAAAATGAAAGATGTGGATTCATTGGAAAGGGTACCACACTCTGTAAGAAGAACAAGAAGAAGATTCTAGGTGGAAGTTGTATGAAACAATAGCTTTGAAAATCATGTACACAAAGTATTAAAACACGCAAAGAGAAAAGAGTTGGGAGCATAAGGTAATTAGTATGAAGACAATGAAGACATGCTATTTCAATCAACCCAAAAGATACAAGAATGAATTTCACGTAGTTGTTTTGCCTTATGAGATGCAGCTTTCAGAGTACACGTTTTCACGAAATATCAGCTTTGCAGTTGTTTTGCCTCATTCTCTATCAGTTACCAGTTAAAAACAAGTAGCAAATATAATTTATTCAGACGTGCAACTATTCACTCCTAATAATACTCAAAAGAAAATCATTAGAAAATACAAAAGAATTCAAAAGATTGTATCAAAATAACCTTTCTTCAAATTTATATCATAGTTTAGAGTTGTGCACTGCTCATCAACCAAGCCTATGAACAAAACGGTGTAAGATACGCATTTTTCTACGACCCCAAATATATTTGAAAGAGCAACTTAACATAAAGAAACTGATAATGGAGAAAAGAATGAGAAAGGTTTCTCTGTATTTTCTTGTATCTCTGTACAACTCATATACATGGTTATAAAGGAGTACGTCTAGTCTAAAAGAGGTAAACTGTCAGACAAACATCTAAACTTTAGGACCTAATTACAGCAATTACAATTTGATTTATTCACTGAGATTCGATCCACAAATCAAGCTTTGATTGGCATTGACTGTGATGACTGTGATTTCCAACACGGCCCCTCAAGCTGGAACGTGGATGTCCAAAGTTCCTAGCTTGCGAAGGAGAGCATGAAATAATGCACTGCCAAGTGGCTTAGTGAATATATCAGCTATTTGTTGAGATGAAGAAACATGAGCTGTCTTGATTAAACCTGATTGTATTCTCTCACGCACAGTGTGACAGTCAATTTCAATGTGTTTCGTGCGTTCATGGAACACAGGGTTGGCCGCAATGTGTAGAGCAGCCTGGTTGTCGCAATATAAGAGGGCTGGTTGCAAGTGTGTTACCTGCAAGTCTTGCAAAAGGTATTTGAGCCACACTAACTCACAGGTAAGAGATGCCATGGATCTATATTCTGATTCTGCTGAGGAGCGTGACACGATTGATTGTTTCTTGCTTTTCCAAGATATGGGTGCTCCTCCAAGGAAGATGCAAAATCCAGTAACGGATCGTCTGGTTGTTGGACAACTTGCCCAGTCAGCGTCACAGTATCCTTTCAATTGCAGCTTACCATGTGATGGGAATAAGACACCTTGGCCTGGTGCCTTCTTCAAGTAACGTAGGACACGGTACGCTGCCTCAAGGTGAGGTTTCCTTGGTTGTTGCATAAATTGGCTGAGAACATGGACTGAGAATATGATGTCCGGCCTTGTGATGGTGAGGTATATAAGCCGACCGATGAGGCGTCTATATTGTGATGGATCTTTGAGTAGTTCACCATCTGAAGGTGTGAGCCTTTGATTTTGTTCCATTGGGAATTTAGTTGGTTTTGCTCCAATCATACCTGCATCCTCAAGTATATCCAAAGTGTATTTACGCTGGGAAATAGCAATACCTTGCTTTGAGTAGGCCACCTCAACTCCAAGGAAGTACTTGAGATGGCCTAAGTCCTTGATCCGAAAATTGTTGTGTAAAAATCTCTTAAGCTCTTCAATTGCGGTGTTATCGTTTCCTGTGATGATCATATCATCTACATAAAGTAACACTGCTGTAAAAGAAGCACCTCGTACCTTAGTAAATAAGGAATAGTCTGCCTTAGATTGTTGAAATCCGGCTCGTTTGATGGCTGTTGAGAACTTTGAGAACCAATTGCGTGATGCTTGCTTTAAACCGTAGAGTGACTTTTGAAGTCGACACACCATATTCGCCCCCTGTCGACGAAGGCCTGGAGGAGGCAACATATAAACCTCTTCATCCAAATCGCCATGGAGGAAGGCATTTTGGACGTCAAGTTGATGCAAGGACCAATGTCGCACAGCAGCAACAGCAAGTAAGCATTTGAGGGTGACCAATTTGGCTACGGGTGAAAAGGTTTCGGTATAGTCAAGACCTTCCATTTGTGTATAACCCTTGGCAACAAGGCGGCCTTTGTATCTTTCGATCGTGCCATCAGAGCGATATTTAATCTTATAGACCCATTTGCTCCCAATGGCTCGTTTTCCCTGTGGCAAGGGGCATAAAGTCCATGTTTTGTTTTGTTCAAGAGCTGTCAATTCAGCATGCTAGCCTCCTTCCATCTCGGATCTAAATAAGCCTGTGCAAAGGATTTTGGTTCGCTATGGGCAGAGAGACTAGTGATAAAGCAACGGTGAGATGGAGATAAATGATCATAAGAGACAAAATTAGATAAAGGGTGATGAGTACCTCGACGAGAAGACGACGACCCGGGGGGGAGCATGATGGCGTTGGAGCAGTGGTAATCTTGGAGGTGTGGTGGTGGGTGGCGTTCACGTTGACTACGCCGAGGAACTACAGGTGGAGTGGTTACTGGGGATGGCATGGGTGTGTCAATTATAGGGTGTATGGGTTCAGGAGGTGATAGTTGCATGAAGGGTGGTGACGACATGGTGTTATTTGGTGAAGATGTAGTAGTAAGGTTGGGCTGGAGGTTGTCACGGATTTGGTTGGGCTGAGTGTGGGATAATGTTGTAATATTTGGTGATTGAGGTATTAGTGTTGGGTGAGTTGGTGCATGCGACATGTGTGAAGGATTGGTGAGTGTGGGTTGATATGTGACATCTGGTAAAGGCAAAGGTAGGACTGAGGGGTCTGGGTAGTCAGTTTGTGTGTCTTGGGTTTGAGTAGAAAATGGGAATATTGTTTCATGGAATGTGACATCTCGGCTGGAAAAGAAAGTTTTGGTAGAGAGATCATATAGGCGATAAGCCTTTTGGCCAAGAGGGTAACCCACAAAAATACATCGACGTGCCCTAGAATCAAACTTGTGTGAGGGTTTAGTGCTGGTGGCATAACATAAACAGCCAAAAATTCTCATATGATTGTAGTGAGGTGTGGTGTTGTGGAGCTTTTCATATGGTGTGCTTTTGGAGAGAACGGGTGTGGGTAGTCTGTTTATGATATAGGCAGCAGTAAGAATGCTTTCCCCCCAAAAACTAAGTGGTAGGTGGGCTTGGAATCGTAAAGCACGAGCAACATTTAAGAGATGACGATGTTTGAGCTCTACGACTCCGTTTTGTTGTGGTGTTGAGGGGTAAGAATGTTGAAAAAGAATTCCCATGTCGTTAAAAAGAGGTCGCATTGAAATGAACTCACTTCCATTGTCTGCCCTAACTTGTTTAACACTACATTGGAATTGTGTTTTGACAAAGGCGATGAAGGATTTTAGTAGTCCTTGTGTTTCCGATTTAAATGTCATAAGATGTATCCAAGTGTAGCGTGAGAAATCATCTACAATAGTTAAAAAATAACGAGCACCGGAATGTGAATGAGTGCGATGGGGACCCCAAATGTCACAATGTATGAGATCAAAAGGCGCATGTGATGAAATTGAACTTAAATTGAAAGGCAATCTAGTTTGTTTTGCCATGGGGCAAATTTCACAATGCTTATTAGGATGAAAAGAAATATTAGGAACTATCTTGGATAAAAATTGTAATGGTGCAGTAGAAGGGTGTCCTAGGCGGCAGTGCCATAAATCTGGAATGGTAGAGGTGGTGTTGGCTCGAATTTCTGGTGGTGGCTTGATGGCTGTGTGTTTGGACAGGTAGTAGAGACCATTATGCTCCTTCCCCAGGCCAATCACCTTCATCGTTTTCAGGTCCTGTAATATACAAAAGTTGGGATGAAAAATGACGATACAACTCAAATCACGAGTAATTTTACTGACTGAGAGTAAATTGACCTGAAAGGAAGGTACATGAAGGACATTTTGTATGAATAAATTTGGATTAACTTGTACTGAACCAACAGATAGGATATCTATGTGTGAGCCATTAGGTAAACCAACAATGTCATGGTAAGGTTTTTGATGCAACAGATGAGAGGAGGAAGATATATGATCACTTGCACCACTATCAATAATCCAGGCTGTATAACATTTGGGATTGGGTTTACCTGTTACATTTCCACAAAACTGGGTTTTACCGAGTAAGGCCCTTATCTGATTGTACTCCTCCTCTGTGAATTGAGGAAAGTTCTGATGCACATTCTCTGCAGTGGTGGGTTTGATCGTGCCGTGAGCATTATTGGCTGTGAAGCGCTTGTTCCTATTTGGTGGCTTAATTGCTTTGCCATGGAACTTGTGCCCTGGTGGAAAGCCGATGATGTAGTAGCAGCGATCAACTGTGTGTGTATCACCTTCACAGTGCGTGCAATACAAGGATTTCCCTTTGTTGTCTTGTGATTTTGCAGGCTGCCTATTCTCTGTGTTCTTTGTGCTTTTCTTCACGTTCACGGCATGAATAGGGCCGTCACGAGCATCAGCAAGCTGCCTCTGTTTTTCTTCTTGGAGTAAGAGTGAGTAGATTTTTCTAATATTGGGAAGTGGCTGCATCAAAAGGATTTGTCCACGAATGGCAGAATATGTGTCATTCAACCCCATGAGGAATTGGAGGATCTGCTCCTGCTCTTCCCTTTCAGCAATCTGCTTCAAACCTGCGCAGTTACATGAAGGTGGATCGTTGTACGATCCCAGTTCATCCCAAAAGGATTTGAGCGTTGTATAGTAGACAGCTATGGACTGTTGTTGTTGACGGTGCTCAACGATCCCTCGTTTGAGTTCAAAAATACGAGAAAAATTCCCTTGTGAGAATCGTTCATTGAGATCTGCCCAGACTTCAGCGGCTGTGTCGGAAAAGATCACCGTATTGGTCAAGGTTGGGCTAATTGAATTGAGGATCCACGACTTCACGATCTGATTGCATCTTCTCCAAGCTCCATATTTGGGATCCTTCGCTGAAGGTGCTTTGATTGTGCCATCGACAAAGCCAAGCTTATTCTTAGCTTCCAAAGACATTATCATGGCGCGACTCCACGTCGCATAGTTGTCACCCTCCAAAGGTCGAGTGACGATAGCGTGCCCAGTGTGATCTGAAGGGTGAATATAATAGGGATCGTTGAAATCCATAACCTCTGTCAACTTCTTCTCTGATAAAGTTTCAGTCATGGTGGTCAATGATATTGGCGGAAGCAAAGTGAGCAATATCAGGCACCAGGATGGTGCTCTGATACCATAAAGAAACTGATAATGGAGAAAAGAATGAGAAAGGTTTCTCTGTATTTTCTTGTATCTCTGTACAACTCATATACATGGTTATAAAGGAGTACGTCTAGTCTAAAAGAGGTAAACTGTCAGACAAACATCTAAACTTTAGGACCTAATTACAGCAATTACAATTTGATTTATTCACTGAGATTCGATCCACAAATCAAGCTTTGATTGGCATTGACTGTGATGACTGTGATTTCCAACATAACAATCAATGCGGCAAACAGACTGTAGAAAGGCGCTGACCATATTATCAAAGCAATGACACTCTTCCCACCATTAGGGACACAATAGTCCCAAACAACTTCATCCGACCCTGAAAACCTCAAAATTTTAATTTTTCTCAGAAACCAAACAAGCAAAATAAAATTAGAAAAGGACCAAGGATGAAAGTAGTAGACCTGAGGGAAATCTAGGTATAAGACGGGGTTTTTGGTGCCCAAATTCTTTAGAGCACGGATCTTACCGCCTCCAATGGGGGCAAGGTGGCCAGGGAAGGAGAAGAGGAACCTGCTCTTTCGCTCAGATTTCTTGAGAATGTCTTTGCCAGTGGTCAGTGTTTGAGGGGGTGACAGGCGCTTGGAGCTTTAGCAGGGACCTCTAAGAGTAGGTTGTTGGACAAGGCGCTTCTTCTTCGATGACGAGGTTCGCCATTTTGATTCCACCGGATTTTTCTCTTTTTCTCTCCTTCTGTTCCTCCCACTATTATTTGATTGCAACATTTCTGTCGCCGCATCCGATATTGATTCGTAGCTTCGGGATGATAAACTTTTGTATTTTAATATATTTAGCTCGTATAGCCGGCCGGCTATACTGAGGTCCATTTTTTATTTTTTAATAAATCGTACAGCCGAGCGGTTATACTCGTATTAAATATAATAATATATTAAAGAGTATAGCCGACCGGCTATACTACGGTTTTATTTAAAACTGGTATCGCCGCGCGGCTATACTTGATTTTTTTAATAAAACGGGTATAGTTGTTCGGCTAAAAAATAGTATAGCCGCGCGGCGGTACTATTTTTTACACTGGGCAAAATGGGCGCATGCGCTAGGCGGTCCTCTTTTTTTATTAAAAATAGTATAGCCGCGCGGCTATACCACCACACGGCTTTATAGGAGTAGCCGCTAGGCGATACTGTGAAAATATAATTTATTTAAATAGTATAGCCGTTCGGCTATACGGTGTTGTTTTTTCAATTTAAGAGTATAGCCGCGCGGCTATACACGTATTGTTTTTATATAAAAAAAGGCAACCTAGGCGCTATGCGGGTCCTTTTTATAAATTTTATATAAAAAAACTAGTATAGCCTTTCGGCTATACTGGGTCCTAAATTGTAAATATATTGGGTCCTAAAACTTTATTTAACCATAACAATTACAATTCTCTAGCAAAAAAGAAAAAACACATTTTTTTTCGAAGTCTCTTTTCCAAAACCCACTCGTCTGCTAACCATTCGCTATACACAAACAAACCAACCAATGGCCAGAGCATCCTTGGGCTATTCTCCTCCACCTCTCTCCTATTTCCGCCACGTGTCTCACCTCCACAACTACACTCGCCTTGCCGCCACATCCGCATTCAACGTCAGCTCAGCCGCCTACCCGATGGCCCACCCGTCCCTCGAAACCCTCGGCGGCGCGCGCGACATCTTCCTTCCCGCCCTCAGCTCACTGACCCGACCCTACAACCCGTTTCCCGTAATCGGGTCGAACCGCCACGTGGAGACCATATTCGCCTCGTTCTATAGGTCGACTCCCGACGTCAGGCTCCGCCGTGAGTGCCTCCGAACGACAGACGACGGCGCCGTTTCGCTCGATTGGGTCTCCAGTGACGACCGCCTCTTGCCTCCCGACTCCCCACTCCTCATTCTCCTGGTTCGTTCTTACATTCTTTTCCTTTATGTCCTGTTTGATTGTTCCGGGGAAAATAACGAGAAGGAAAAAAGCAGAAAACTTTTGAGTTAAAAATTGAGGTTTGTTTTTTGGGTAATGGATGGTGTTGCAGCCAGGTTTAACTGGAGGGAGTGATGACTCGTATGTGAGGCACATGTTGGTTCGAGCCAGAAGTAAAGGGTGGCGGGTTGTGGTGTTCAATAGCCGTGGTTGTGGTGGTAGCCCTGTAACAACTCCTCAGGTACTCTCACTTTGGCCAAATCAATTTTCTGTGTTCACATTTGTGCTAACTAATTGAACCCAATTCATGCATGTTTTTGTTTAACTGTGATACAAGTTCAAAAAAATTTCCTAGCAGGGTGTACAATTTGTTAACATTGATACTTGTAATGGAATTGTTGTTCTTAAGTTGCAATTGTTTTTTTCCTTAATGGGGAGCTTTATGTTGAAGTTTTGAACTTTTTGATGCGCCTTAAGCCAGCTTTGTGATTAGTTATTTTATGACGCTGATATGCAGTTCTATTCGGCTTCATTTTTAGGAGACATGCGTGAAGTAGTGGCCCATGTTGGTAATCGGTATCCAAAAGCTAATCTGTATGCTGTTGGTTGGTCTCTTGGTGCTAACATTCTCGTTCGGTATTTGGGTCAGGTATACTTTTGAGATTTCTGTTCGTCGGATCGGTGACTTGCACTTGCACTAGAATTGCTTAGTTCGTCTGGCTCATGCTTACTTGTGTTGCATATGTGCTGTAATGCACTGGTTAGCTTTAACAATGTTGTAAGTTTAGCAATCTATCTTGTTGTAACAAGCTGTGTGTTTTTTTTGCTCAACTCAATTCATCAATGTATTTAGGCCCAATGCTGTTTGTGCTAGGAAAATAGGAACTCAAAAAAATTTGTTTAGCAGAAAAGAAAAAAATTTCTTGATTTAGTGGGGCCATTAAAAGGGTGGAATACTGTACATATATTTAGTCAACCGCTCTGTCTGGACTTGGGATGCAAATACAGAGTTCTTTTCAGTCTTATTTGTGCATGGATTAGAGTTCCTATGACTTCGAATGTTTCTCGAGGTTAATGATAAACACAAGCAATACCGGGGCCTAGCCCTTGCACTGAAATTTACTTTAGCCTTTTCTCCTCCAATTTCATTTCATTTATATTTCAACCATGTGGTACTTGCAGGAATCTGATGCATGTCGTCTTTCTGGTGCTGTGTCGTTGTGTAATCCTTTCAATTTGGTCATTGCAGATGAGGACTTCCGTAAGGGCTTTAATATTGTTTATGACAAAGCTCTTGCAAGTGCTCTCTCCAAAATTTTCAAGAAGTAATCCCATGAAAATTGATTTATGTTCTCAACAGTTATTCCAGCTCGAGGTTGATAACCCAATTTTCTGACCCTACATTGTAGGCATGCTCTACTCTTTGAAGACATGGGTGCTGATTTTAACATTCCATTGGCTGCCAATGCTAAGTCTGTCAGGGAGTTTGATGATGGACTAACTCGTGGTATGTACTTTGTGTTCAAGAAACCTTTTGTTTATTTTGGATGTTATACCATGACGTTCATCTTCTGAGAACACCTACCTTTGGTGAAAACTTGCAGTTTCATTTGGTTTCAAGTCTGTAGATGACTACTACTCTAATTCCAGTAGTTCCAGTTCCATAAAGGATGTCTGCATACCATTGCTTTGCATTCAGGTAATCTATCTCGAGAACATTTCATTTGATTTAATAGGCATTACTTGATGTTGAACTGTGCAAGTTCTGTTCGCATTTTTGTTATTTTTATGGTTGAATTGATAAGGGATCCGTTGTATGCATATATCAGACACATAGAGCCTGGGCATATATGTTCACCTCTGTCTTTTTCAATACCATGCTTGGTAGGAATGATAGAAAAGAGAAAGGGAAGTAAAGATGGAAAGATATTAGGGAAGGGGGAGAAATTGTCAATTCTTGGAGTTGGCTTGTTTAGTGGAAAGGAACAATGGATGGCTCAGGAACCCCTAGATCCAGCATAATCTATCCCTATAAAAATGGATGAATTGGTGGAGGGAAAGATGAGCATATTAATCACACGTTATGAATCGTATAGTTGTTATACACAGCTATATATTTTCTTTCCTTCACTCCTCTTTTGTCAAACAAGAAGAGGAAAAAAAATCACTTCTTTCCTTCCGCGTGATTTACCTCATCCATCCTTTTTACACGCATGCCCTTTCTATAAAAAATAGTGTTCATATTTAGTGAATCTCAACAGTTTGCTTAGACTTATTATTCTTAATTGTTTTCAGGCGGGAAATGATCCAATTGCTCCGAATAGGGGAATTCCTCGTGAAGATATCAAGGTTTGTGGAGTTCCCTGAGCTAGATACCATTCCTTAATTTATGTTAAACCTGAGTGTTTAATTTGATTTTTCCAATCTAATTGAACATGAGTCCCAAATTTTGAATGCTAACTAATGTGACAGATGAGAGTCACATGATAAAAGTAAGCAGGACCAAGTATAAACCACTAAAACACTACCCTATCAGTTGGTGTCAAGATTAGGGGATTTATGTCGATGTGTAGAGTTTACTCATTTAAAATAACAAAATAATGCATTTATTTCCAAATTAATTTGAGTTTGCTTCATATAATCACATCTGATTCAATGAAAGTAAAACAACATTTGTTTTGGGGAAGAATAACCATGGAGGGACTGTTCTAGACTGGACATATACTAAATAAAATGAACAGGAATGTCCCGTAATAGGCTCTACAAAATACTTTAAAGAACCCGAGCATCAAATGAGTCAACCATTGAGCTAACCTTGTTGTTCCCTCTACGTGTGAATGATTTTTCTTGAACATATTTCTTGTGTTCTCCTATCCCGTTGGAACTTTAATATAGTATATCCCTTGCTGTTGTTTCAGGACAATCCAAACTGTATGTTGATAGTGACACCCAAAGGTGGCCATCTAGGGTGGGTTGCAGGTCCTGAAGCTCCATTCGGAGCTCCTTGGACTGATCCAGTTGTCATGGATTTCCTTCAGCATCTGGAGAGAGGAAAATCTGGAGCCCTTTCCTCTATTAACTCGGAAAGTGAGCAACGACGTTCGGAGGGTTTGCACCAATTGGAAGTATAGTTGGAGAGAGATTCATTCTTACTAAATACATCTTCTTGCATCTTTGTTCTCATTGTAGACTTAAGAATGTGATGGTACTTGATCAATTTAATAGAAATAAGCTAAGAACCGTTAGATTCCTTGTACTTTCTTAAGTACATTGCAGCTTAGCAGGCAATTATGCCTCGGAAGGTTTTATTGTTTTGACAGAAACTTTCATCAGCATAAAGATCTTGCATTCTTTCCTTCTTAATGCAGTGCTTATACATGATTCTTTCATCAGCAGAAAGGGAATGCATTTTGTGTTTTCTTTATTTACAATTATGGATATAAGTAAGAGAGGCATTTTGCATTCTGTAACACAATGGTTTTTAACAGAGACGAAAATGATGTTATCCAAATCCATGCCTTTGATTACCATTTAGCTCCATTTTAACTTCTTTTTTTTTTATGTCAAACAAGCTGGGAATCTCTGTCTTGTTCCCAACATGCCAAAGAATTATTAGGTGCTTTTTGTTGGTGTGCCCTTGCTATTGGAACTTGTGATGATTTGATTTTCTTTGGTTTATTTATTGGTATTAGTGAGCCCTTGCGTCATTGCTCTTCTTGCTTTTCTGATATTATTATTTAATATGATTTTTGTTTTGGTATATAATAATGATATCTATAATTAAATTATCCAATCTAATGGATAATCTTGTAGCTTTTCAGCCATGAAGTTGGGCACACGCAAAGCCACAACTCAAATGTAATTTCTTCTTCCAATTTCTTTTTCTAAGACATTATTTCTAGCTTTTTAGATTGACCAACAGAAGCTAAGTTGATAATAATCTTCCCTTTGAAAGGTAGAATGACCAAATTCAGGGCAGTACATGTAGGGATGAATTTAGACGATTTCCATAACTCACGCTTCCAAACTCAAACAAGAGTGCCAATTCAAAATTTCTATCTTCCTTATTTGGGCTAAATGAACTCAAACTCAAAGGTGATGCTATTTACAAATCACAACTCAACATGTTTTTCTCACCGTATATCAGAACTTCCCGAAATGAAAATTTAAGAACGCTAAAGGGGTCTAACTCAATGAAAAATGGTCTTGACTTGCAAATCAGAGGTCTCTAATTTGAACCTCATGGCATCTTAGTTATGTGTGTATATGAGAAAACCCATCTTCTATATAATTTAAATTATCGCTTGTATTTAAAAAAAAAATCAAATTTTGATTGTTTAGGTAAATTGAGCCACGGAAAAAAGTAGGCGACAAACTGGACCCGAGCACATGAAGTTGATGTCTTGATTGATGAAGACCAATATTTTGTCATCTTGACCTATTCTAATAAACAAGCCTTTTCTTTTTTGTGTGGGTATAATAATTCGCGGAAGAATGGGGGCAATGAGACCCACAACTCATGTGCTATCTGTCAGTGTACACGTACTCTTCCCATGTCATTCAACGTTAGTCTCCACAGATTGAGCCAAAATTGATACGTCTTAATTTGTAGTCCTTTTCTTCTCTGTTAACTTGATGCACTTTCAAATAATATATTGCCATGTTTCGGATAAGATGCTAATTAGGATTAAGAAAGTTGGAGATTACAAAGTGGTCAGGTCCCATCCCTTCCCCCATCTTATCTACATTTGTTTCTATTCGAACATCCATTGCATTAGCAAGTCTTGTTCGATATATATGGCATAAAGATGGGAGTGGGAGATAATAGGAGTCCAAATTATAAAAAATTTATGTATAAAATGGATTTTAGACACACGTTCAAACTCCATTTACAAAATAACAAAGAGACTTCTAACCTTTTATAAATTACAAAACTATCATCGATTTCTTAAAACAAGCACAACCCCAAAATCTCATATACAAAATTCAAAATACTCAATAGGGCATCAAAGTAATTTAATAATCAAAATTAAATTCAATAGTGCCAGTTGTCATTTTTTGGGTTTATTTATAAAAATTAAATGGTGTAGAATTTATCTATATCATTAATACTAAGAATGAGTATATGACTAAATATCTATATAGAATCTTCTTTGTAAGATTTTATTTGTTCAACAAAAATTCAAAAAAATGAATTCAGATTTGGGATGTGGTATTCAAATTTGAGACTGAGAAATGGATGTCCACTATTCAACATGTCTATGTTCATAGCTTGACTTTTCCATATTGTTTGTATATGGATTGTCAATTCCCTAGCTATCATTTGTTGATCATCATTTTTTTTTGGGGATGAAATTTGTGGATAAGTAGCCACATCAACAATGCATTAACAAAAAATAGTGCGTGCCTGCGCGGCAATCTTAGTTGTTTGCTACCTAGTGGATTTTTCTTATACGCACACGAAATGATGACAAGATTACGATTTATGAATATTAATAAGAATTTTGGAGGATTTAATCATAACATTTTCTTATTATTCTTTAAGGGTTTATATAATAAGAAACGGGATTCTCTTTGTTACATTACATGCATGAAGAGAATCTGTCATTATAATTATATATATATATATATATATATATATAGTGACTATGGTGGTGGAGAGATAGAATTTTGAGAGGAATAAAGAAAGGTGGATAACATTCCAAGTCGACTGGAAAACGAGTTGTCTGACTAAATAAACAAAGACAAAGAATTTGCAGTTTTTGTGTGAAAAACTTCTGCCTTATCCTATATTTGGTACCATGCATGCTTTCATACTGTGCGGAAGAAAATCATTGTCCGTACGACATGCGTTTAAAGTCTTTAAGATTTAATTTTGAACTTTATGTCATGCTCATGCTCACGAGTCACAAGCAACATGACGACCAGTCGTCTTTGCACAACAGAAGAACAAAAAGGAGAGAGAGAGAGAGAGAGAGAGAGAGAGAGAGAGAGAGAGAGAGAGAGAGAGAGGATCCGCATATTTCCCAAGTGAGAGAAACATAAGTGCATGAATCCATATTATGAGCCAAGTTCTTTTATAGCCTTAGCTTCCTCTTTTGGGTTGGTTTGGTCATTGATGACAGGGTCCTCCTTTTTTTTCTGAACCACATATAAACATGATTAAGTTCCCAGTTACTTGGAAATTTCCAGAATCGCTTGTCAATTTGGGATTTGAATCTTATTCTTTTCTTGCTTGGACATCTAAAACCTTATATCTTGGTGTCTTTTTGAAAAGTATTGACATGATCTCTGACTTTTATTTATTGGTCACGAAATTCCCCATATAGAGAGAGAAGATAAGCTTCACGGCCATGTTTGCATAATTAAATGCAAAAAAATTGCTAATACCACCTTCTTAATTAATTTGGGGACAAGGAATCAACGCGGCATTTTCTCACTATATCATATCATATATGTAATATGTTAGAAATCTAGATAAAATTAAAACGAGTTAGGGCCACCATTTTTGGTTATAATTTGCTGTAAACAGTAATTATGGTTTTGACAGATGTGGAGAGGAGGAGCCAAAGTAAAAGAAAATCAACGACAAAGAAGAAAACAACGACGACTATTTTTTTTAATTTTTAATGAAATTTTTTTAAAGAAATATTAGCTACTTTCACCCCCAACGCCAGAGTATGAACGATTATTATTTTAAGTTCACCTACTTTCTTTGTTTCTTGTACATGTTTTAATTTTGTCTTTTCAGATAAGATCGTTTTCTCATCAGTTTGCATTCTATGCTACTGTTTACCATGATAAGGAACAGATTAAAACGTGTAGATTCTGACCAACAAAATAACAAATAATAAAACGTGTAGATTGCACTTAGAATATTAATCATTCCACACCCAATTGACAATTTACACTCGCCAAGTCTTTGCAAAATTTTATAGGGCCAAAAAACAAAGAACATGCTCGAACATCATCATTTTCTACCGCAAAGTTTTTACTCTCCATTCACGAGGAGGCAATCAAAAGTTACTAATATGCTTGTCATAAAACTAAAGTAACAAAGGTGATGATGACATAAACAATGAACGGTATGGATAAACTGTAAATCAATATTCCTAATCCTATATAACAAGTAATTAGCGCTTGAGCACTCCTATATCCTAATCCTTAATGCAAATTAGGACAAGTAATCAAGGACCGTAAATCCTTATTCCTACATGACTTTGAACTGAATAACGCCACCCTTGAATTCAAAGTTGTAAAAGGAAAATGAAAAGAAAACGCATATACTAATTATACAGCAGTTAAAGAAGAGGTTTTACATGGCACTTCGAATTAAAAAAAATTTGACCAGATTCACTGTACCTTTCATCCATGGTTCCATCTATAGTAACAAATCATCAATTTCACTGTCCTCCATCTCTCCCTCTCCCTCTCCCTCTAGGCTCTATATATAGAAGATAACCTCCCGAAACATCCCTTCAACCTAACCACAATCTCCTCCTCCTTCATCCTCTTCTCTTTTTAATTTTTGCCAAACACCCCCTAAACCCAAACTCAAACCCAAATTCCGATCACCAATCAAAACCATGGCTGACACCAAACCCCAGGGCTTTGTTTTCCCCATCAACAACACCACCTCCAAGAAGAGAGCAGAGCACGATGACATGGACAACGACGACTACGTGGCAGCCAAAAAGTCCATGTTGTTGTCCTCAGCTGCGGCCGCGGCCTGGGAAGACCCGGCAGCCGCATTTGCCAGCGCTCGCCATGAGTTTGGCGAGCACGGCGGTGTCAACATGTCCATCGAGGCATCCGCCACTTTCACCGTGATGGAGCCAGAGACCCTCCGCAAAATGTTCTCCGGCGAGCTCGGGGCCGACCGGGACTTCTTCATCTACAGCCGTCACTTCAATCCGACGGTGCTCAACCTCAGCCGTCAGATGGCCGCCCTGGAAGGGACCGAGGCCGCCTACTGCACGTCCTCCGGGATGTCCGCCATATCCTCCGTCCTGCTCCAGCTCGTCAGCAGCGGGGACCACATCGTTGCCTCCAGGACCCTCTACGGTGGGACCCACGCCCTCCTGACCCACTTCTTCCCCAGGGCCTGCAATATAACGACGACGTTTGTGGACATACACGACATGGACATGGTGAGGAATGCGATCGAGGTTGGGAAGACCAAGGTTCTGTATTTTGAGGGCATGTCTAACCCGACTCTGGAGGTGGCCAACATACCGGAGCTGAGCCGAATTGGGCACGAGAAGGGTGTCACGGTTGTCGTCGACAACACTTTCTCTCCCATGGTTCTCTCTCCGGTGAAGCTTGGAGCTGACGTGGTTGTGCACAGCATTTCCAAGTTTATTAGCGGCGGTGCTGATATCATCGCAGGTAAACAAACATATTTTCTCCAAATCTTTTTTTTTTCCTTTGAGGTAATGTTTTCCAACCACATAGTAAATCACATCATTAACAATTTTCTTTCGCCTAAAAAGTGTGACCTTAATAATACCACATAACTCTGATATATATGTATACGTGTACGGTGTTATGTAAATGTGGTTCTAATTAGTGTTAGTTTTATATGACACGAATTGTGATTTGTAAATGTGGTACGAAATTGATATTATTGATGATGGAATAGATCGTTACATAAAAGTTTTGGGGTTACTTTTTGCGAGGAAGAGACAAGTTTCATGTGAGGCTGTTGCTCTTTTCCCTCGTGATTCTTTTCTGGCAACACTTCGATAGCAATCAGGCCAATATGTTTCTGTTCGTTTTTGTTTGCTTGTGTTTTTTTTTTTTTTTTTTTTTTCAGTTACAAAGTTAAAATGTTTGTTTGTCGTTTTCCCATCTGCACCCAACTTCGTGGCTTAGCATGGGTGGAGCGGAGGAGTTTGAGTATGAATTGTATTCTTCCTACTCCAAGAGTCTTTTACGTGATCCCTGATTTTATTTTTTACCCTTTGTCGTTTGTATGTACTGCAAGATTCCATCTGATATGTTTTTACAAAAATAAACAAAATTGAACCAAAAAATAAAAAGCATTAGGATTATAATATAATTTAGTCGCGTCGTTTTCAGTTTTCAATCAAGAATTAAGGTAGCTAATCAATTTAATGTCTTTTATTATTATATTTGCAACAAATTACTAAATTTTTATGTCATCAAACTGGTACACAGGTGTGGTGTGTGGGCCAGCAAGCCTGGTGAACTCCATGATGGATCTGCACCAAGGGTCCCTGATGCTACTTGGGCCCACAATGAATGCCAAGGTGGCATTTGAGCTGGCTGAGAGAATCCCCCATCTGGGCCTGAGGATGAAAGAGCACTGCAACAGGGCCATGGTATATGCAACAAGGATGAAGAAGATGGGCCTGAAAGTAATTTACCCAGGGCTTGAAGACCACCCACAGCATGAACTGCTCAAGTCCACGGCAAACAAAGACTATGGGTTTGGTGGGCTCCTGTGCCTGGACATGGGTACAGAGGAGAAGGCCAACAGGCTCATGAACCTGCTGCAAAACTGCACACAGTTTGGGTTCATGGCTGTGAGCCTGGGCTATTATGAAACCCTAATGTCCTGCTCTGGAAGCAGCACCAGCAGTGAGATGAATGCTGAGGAGAAGGCTCTCGCTGGGATCTCTCCCGGGTTGGTGAGGATGTCAATTGGGTACATTGGGACATTGGAGCAGAGGTGGAGCCAGTTTGAGAAGGCAATCTCTAGAATGCAGGATTCTGGGTTGTTGAATAAGAAGTGAAGAAAAATGTGTATTTTGTCAAGTTTTTTTTCCCTTGGTTCTATGAATAATTAAGTGTCTTAGGGCAGGGATGTGCTTGGTATCTTGCTCTTGTAAAAATAGTTGTCCCCTTCGCTCAATTTCGTACCATGAATCCTAATTACGCTTTGGGTAGCCCTAATGTTTCTATGGTTTTTGCCTGAAGGCTTTTTTCGACCAATTTTCTGCACCACCAAATTATTTTAAAAATTGTCACCTTCTTTTGACAAAAGTGATAACTATTTTAATATGGGACGGGCATATTGCCTTGGCAATTGGCTTTACCCATATATACCATACATTGTCACACTTTGATGTAACACTACTAGTTTACATGAACATGTGGCTATGCCTAATAGGACGTGGTGTGGGTATTGCATCATCACATGGTGCTTCTGCCCAAATGGGCCAAATGGGCCATATTTTGCCTTTCGTTGCTCCAATTTTGCTTCCCTCTTTGATTTGGCCATCTGTTAGTTGAAGACATGACTGGGGGGACCTGTTTGTTGTTTTTTTGGTTGCTATCCCAAATGCTTCTTAAGACAAGGAAAATGGAAAACGTGGTGTTAAGGAAAGAGAAAATTTTCCATATCTCTGTTTCATTGCCCTATTCTCTCTATTTCTCTTCTCATATCATTTGGGAGACAATAAAACGGAGATAGGAAAGTATTTCTCCAAAAGAACCCTCCGTTTATAATCAGAACTCTGCTTTGGTTTGAGTAACCAACCAAGCATCATTCACAATGGATCAGGTCCTTCTGAGTGGGCAATAAATTGCTGGATCTCATACCTCCCTATTGGGCAATTTGACGCCCATATGGTAAAGCATGTTCAATAATCCTTAAGCATTTTTGGAGACCTTTCTAGGTGTTCAGTGCACTAATTTAGGCTAGGTTGAGGTCAATTTAGATGAACATGTGGCGTGGTGTGGGTATTGCATCATCACATGGTGCTTCTGCCCAAATGGGCCATATTTTGCCTTTCGTTGCTCCAATTTTGCTTCCGTCTTTGATTTGGCCATCTGTTAGTTGAAGACAAACGCTGGGGGGACCTGTTTGTAGTTTTTTTGGTTGTTATCCCAAATGCTTATTAAGAGCAACTCCACCCATTTGCCCTTAGCCATGGCAAGGGTGGAGTTAGGGCAGCTACTATTCACGTGAATAGTGGCTGCCCTTGCAAATAGTATTTTGTGTTTCCATCCATTACCATGGCTAAGGGCAATTACTATTCATTTTTTTGTTTTTTTCACAAAATTTTTAATAAAAATAATTAATTTAGATAATATTTTCGGATAATATTTTTGGGTTCGTACATATCAATATTTATTATAAAATTCATATCTCAATTGGATAAAATTTTGGTATTTATAGAAAAAAAAAATAGTATTTTTTTGGTATTTTTTTTTAAAAAAAATTCAATTTTTTTCATTTTTTTATTGCACAAAAATTGGCTGCCGTTGGATTGGAGAAAAAAAATCTGATCGGAGAGCCCAGAGTGCGACACGTGGACTTTTAGTGGTACTGTAGTGTCAGACACTATAGCATCACTGTAGCGGCACTGTAGCGATGACGTCAGCACCAAAACTAGGGCTGGAGCTCGAGCCAACCTTGCCCTCGGGCCAGCCCAGGTTGCTGGGTCCCACCTTGCGCTCGGGCCTGGGCTGTGCGCTGAAACACCTTTTTTTTTTTTCCCTCCCCTAGCCTCGGGTTGGGCTGTGCCGCTGGAAAGGCTCTAAGACAAGGAAAATGGAAAACGTGGTGTTAAGGAAAGAGAATTTTCCATATCTCTGTTTCATTGCCCTATTCTCTCTATTTCTCTTCTCATATCATTTGGGAGACAATAAAACGGAGATAGGAAAGTATTTCTCCAAAAGAACCCTCCGTTTATAATCAGAACTCTGCTTTGGTTTGAGTAACCAACCAAGCATCATTCACAAAGGATCAGGTCCTTCTGAGTGGGCAATAAATTGCTGGATCTGAGACCTCCCTATTGGGCAATTTGACGCCCATATGGTAAAGCATGTTCAATAATCCTTAAGCATTTTTGGAGACCTTTCTAGGTGTTCAGTGCACTAATTTAGGCTACGTTGAGGTCAATTTAGTCCTCTTATGCCATCTTAAATTAGAGACTTAAAATTCTAAGGAATGGGAAATGGAAGTTTCCTTTTCCACGTTTGGTAATGCTGAGAAAGTAACCGGGAGATATCATTTTATTTCCTTTCCCATGTTTGTTTTGAGTAAGAATGGTAAACAGAGTTTATATAAATTTTCAATTATACACATATTAAATCAAATAAAAAAAGAATGCATTTAATGATATATTGTAATTCTAAATTGTTAATGGGGACAAAATAGTCATGAAAAATGTTTATTTAATATTAGCTTATTTTTTCAAACTTTCCCATGAGGAGGGAAAACAAAACCCAAGTTTGGAGGATAGCTTCACTTTCCCCCCTACTTTCTCATGGGCCAGACAATGATTTCCCATGCCTAGACTTACCAAACATGGGAAATCAATTTATTTCTCATCCCCAAGTCTCATTTTCCATGAACCAAACGAGGCCATAGGGTAAAACCATATGTCTTCTCTCTCCTCTGTTTCTCTGTGCCTACAATTTAGGTTTTGATTTAAGTTCAAGCCCACATTTGGGTATGAGTTGGGTGTAAGAGTTATGAATGACGTGTTTACTTATATAAAATGAGTATTGAGCCAACGGGTCTAGTCTAATGGAAAAAAGTATTGACTTGCATATCAAAGGTCTCAAATTCGAATCCACATGACATCTTAGTTGTGTGCGTGTGTATGAAATTTCTATAATCTGTAATTTAAACTATTACTTGTACTCCCAAATGAGCATTGAAATTATTCGCATTCTAAATTTTTCATGCATTAACTAATATATGAATATGAGAATTATTTTAATTCTTGACTTCCTATGAGTTTACTCATAATCTAATACAAGGCAAATTATCAATTATATTGAGAAGGAAGAGTAGTTAATCCCATCCTCAGTTATTATCTCCTGGAACTTATTCATGACTTCTCCCATAAATAGACACAAGAAGCTTTTTATCGAAGAACACGGATACATATGTGGTAGGGTCTGACTGCAGACAAAGGGCATATTTCATTTGTAAGATCCAAAAGATGAACAATCTCAAATCTTACTAAATCTTGTCATCGAAAACTTGTTTGCAAAAGACGATATGCTCAAGGTTCAGCAATCAACTTCGATTGGCTGGTGCCTACACGACAATTATATTGCCCCATCTACAGCAAACGACAAACATCAACTGAACGCCAGATATTAATTGAGAAAAACGACCCTACGTTCCCTTTACCAATAACTAGTGGGCATCACAATAGATTTGATTTGGACTTGACCAAATACCACTTTAATTATTAAAACATGGAAACGACAGCCTCAACCCCTATGTAGGCTTTAGCCGTAATGGCCAAGGCACTTCTCTCATCGTTCGTTAGCAACTTCCATTTGTGTCGTTCAATCCAAGCTCTCTATCAACTTGTTGCTCATGACTAGTGGCTGTGGCTTTCGCATTTAATTCATACTGCTGATGAACACATTATTACTAACTACATCTCTAATCGAGCTGCGTGAATTAAATCACTATGTTTAAAACAAAGGATCATGATATTGTGCTTAATATAAAACGGTTTTTTTTTTTTAAAATTGTTTTACTCCCTCTACTTTAGCCCAAATATCAATTTCTCATTGAATATGCAACTAGGTCAATGTGCCCACTTGCTTTCTTTCAGTGTCATTTGTTTCCCCATTCCGTTAGGAAAAAGAAAAAAAAAATTGTTGCTAAACGAACTCTAAAATTAATTGAGTACACCCTATTACCAAACTATTTATTAAATTACTAATTTACCCTAGGATAAAATGACCAAAAAGAATATATTAAATTGTGAAATAAATATAATTTTAATAAGTACATCATACTCACCATATTCAACCTTAATCAAACATAGAGAAGTTTTCATATTACTTGGTGCCCACGAACAACACTGCGAGCACTGACGAAGGTTCAAGGAGGTGTCGTTGAATGGTGTATAGCAGATAGGAAGGGATAGATAGCAATGATTCTAATCCAGCTAACTTACTTGCAACAGTATCAATCTTCGATGAGTGACTAGAAGAATTTTCCCTTTGCAGAGTCATAAACATATGATAAATCTGGAGGAAAAATGAACCTGATTCTACCAGTTGCAATATAGTCTTCACGACAAAAGAAAAAGAATTAATTTTAGTCACTGAATACAAGTAGATTATAACCAAACAAGACATCAAGCTGGATATCAACCAACAAATAATCATACAAGTAGGTTTACTTAATTTAAGGCTGAAGAAGATGAGAAAGTATGGAATATAAATTGCAGACATTGAGATTTCCACCGGCTTCTCTAGTAACATCACCAAAGTCTTCTATGCCCTTGCTTTCCTGCCAAAGTAAAAAAATTTAAATAAATGGTAGACATTGAGATTCATGAGTGTAGAAATTGCAACAAGTAAGAGTTGGAAAAGTATAACACTCATAAAAAGAGAGACCTGGTTTAGGATTGGCATAAGAGTGTTGTGTAATACAATGTATTAGGGTGTACAAATGGTATTTTTGGTAGTTAAATAGGATGTACTTAGTTAATTTTATATTTTGATTAAAATATTAGGGTGTAGATCATATAGTGTACTCAATTAATTT